>NC_064817.1:69977835-70207555 GCF_023721935.1 Panthera uncia | reverse complement strand
AGTCTCTTATGCTTTGGCTCTCTCCCACTCTAACCTCTTTTTTTTTTCCTTCCCCTCCCCCATGGGTTTCTGTTAAGTTTCTCAGGACCCACATAAGAGTGAAACCATATGGTATCTGTCTTTCTCTGTATGGCTTATTTCACTTAGCATAACACTCTCCAGTTCCATCAATGTTGCTACAAAGGGCCATATTTCATTCTTTCTCATTGCCATGTACTGCTCCATTGTATATATAAACCATAATTTCTGCATCCATTCATCAGTTGATGGACATTTAGGCTCTTTCCATAATTTGGCTATTGTTGAGAGTGCTGCTATAAACATTGAGGTACAAGTGCCCCTATGCATCAGTACTCCTGTATCCCTTGGGTAAATTCCTAGCAGTGCCATTGCTGGGTCATAGGGTAGGTCTATTTTTAATTTTCTGAGGAACCTCCACACTGTTTTCCACAGCAGCTGCACCAATTTGCATTCCCACCAACAGTGCAAGAGGGTTCCCATTTCTCCACATCCTCGCCAGCATCTATAGTCTCCTGATTTGTTCATTTTGGCCACTCTGACTGGCGTGAGGTGATATCTGAGTGTGGTTTTGATTTGTATTTCCCTGATGAGGAGTGACGTTGAGCATCTTTTCATGTGCCTGTTGTCCATCCGGATGTCTTCTTTAGAGAAGTGTCTATTCATATTTTCTGCCCATTTCTTCACTGGGTTATTTGTTTTTCGGGTGTGGAGTTTGGTGAGCTCTTTATAGATTTTGGATACTAGCCCTTTGTCCGATGTGTCATTTGCAAATATCTTTTCCCATTCCGTTGGTTGCCTTTTAGTTTGTTGTTGTTCCCTTTGCTGTGCAGAAGCTTTTTATTTTCATAGGGTCCCAGTAGTTCATTTTTGCTTTTAATTCCCTTGCCTTTGGGAATGTGTCAAGTAAAAAATTGCTACGGCTGAGGTCAGAGAGGTCTTTTCCTGCTTTCTCCTCTAGAGTTTTGATGGTTTCCTGTCTGACATTCAGGTCCTTTATCCATTTTGAGTTTACTTTTGTGAATGGTGTGAGAAAGTTGTCTAGTTTCAACCTTCTGCATGTTGCTGTCCAGTTCTCCCAGCACCATTTGTGAAAGAGACTGTCTTTTTTCCCTTGGATGTTCTTTCCTGCTTTGTCAAAGAAGAGTTGGCCATACGTTTGTGGGTCTAGTTCTGGGGTTTCTATTCTACTCCATTGGTCTATGTGTCTGTTTTTGTTCCAATACCATGCTGTCTTGATGATGACAGCTTTGTAGTAGAGGCTAAAGTCTGGGATTGTGATGCCTCCTGCTTTGGTCTTCTTCTTCAAAATTACTTTGGCTATTCAGGGCCTTTTGTGGTTCCATATGAATTTTAGGATTGCTTGTTCTAGTTTTGAGAAGAATGCTGGTGCCATTTTGATTGGGATTGCATTGAGTGTGTAGATAGCTTTGGGTAGTATTGACATTTTGACAATATTTATTCTTCCAATCCATGAGCACGGAATGTTTTTCCATTTCTTTATAGCTTCTTCAATTTCCTTCATAAGCTTTCTATAGTTTTCAGCATACAGATCTTTTACATCTTTGGTTAGATTTATTCCTAGGTATTTTATGCTTCTTGGTGCAATTGTGAATGGGATCAGTTTCTTTATTTGTCTTTCTGTTGCTTCATCGTTAGTGTATAAGAATGCAACTGATTTCTGTACATTGATTTTGTATCCTGCAACTTTGCTGAATTCATGTATTAGTTCTAGCAGACTTCTGGTGGAGTCTATCGGATTTTCCATGTATAATATCATGTCATCTGCAAAAAGTGAAATCTTAACTTCATCTTTGCCAATTTTGATGCCTTTGATTTCCTTTTGTTGTCTGATTGTTGATGCTAGCACTTCCAACACTATGTTAAACAACAGCGGTGAGAGTGGACATCCCTATTATGTTCCTGATCTCAGGGAAAAAGTCTCAGTTTTTCCCCATTGAGGATAATGTTAGCTGTGGGCTTTTCATAAATGGCTTTTATGATCTTTAAGTATGTTACTTCTATCCCGACTTTCTCGAAGGTTTTTATTAAGGAAGGTAGCTGAATTTTGCTAAAAGCCTTTTCTGCATCGATTGACAGGATAATATGGTTCTTATCTTTTCTTTGATTAATGTGATTTATCACATTGATTGATTTGCAACTGTTGAACCATGGACTCTTATTTGTTGGGAGATTTTTGATGACTGATTCAATTTCTTTCTGGTTATGGGTCTGTTCGAGCTTTCTATTTCCTCCTGATTGAGTTTTTGAAGTATGTGGGTGTTTAGGAATTTGTCCATTTATTCCAGGTTGTCCAATTTGTTGGCATATAATTTTTCATAGTATTCCCTGATAATTGCTTGTATCTCTGAGGGATTGGGTGTAATAATTCCATTTTCATTCATGATTTTATCTATTTGGGTCATTTCCCTTTTCTTTTTGAGAAGCCTGGCTAGAGGTTTATCCATTTTGTTTATTTTTTCAAAAAAACCAACTCTTGGTTTCGTTGATCTGCTCTACAGGTTTTTTAGATTCTATATTGTTTATTTCTGCTCTGATCTTTATTATTTCTTTTCTTCTGCTGTTTAGGCTGTCTTTGCTGTTCTGCTTCCATTTCCTTTAGGTGTGCTGTTAGATTTTGTATTTGGGATTTTTCTTGTTTCTTGAGATAGGCCTGGATTTCAATGTATTTTCCTCTCAGGATTAGCTTCGCTGCATCCCAAAGCGTTTGGATTGTTGTATTTTCATTTTCATTTGTTTTCATATATTTTTTAATTTCTTCTCTAATTGACTGGTTGACCCATTCATTCTTCAGTAGGGTGTTCTTTAACCTCCATGCTTTTGGAGGTATTCCATACTTTTTCCTGTGGTTGATTTCAAGCTTCATCGCATTGTGGTCTGAAAGTATGCATGGTATGATTTCAATTCTTGTATACTTATGAAGGGCTGTTTTGTGACCCAGTATGTGATCTATCTTGGAGAATGTTCCATGTGCACTCGAGAAGAAAAGTATATCTGTTGCTTTGGGATGCACAGTTCTAAATATATCTGTCAAGTCCATCTGATCCAATGTATCATTCAGGGCCCTTGTTTCTTTTTTGACCGTGTGTCTAGATGATCTATTCATTGTTGTAAGTGGAGTGTTAAAGTCCCCTGCAATTACCACATTCTTATCAATAAGGTTGCTTATGTTTGTGAGTAATTGTTTTATATATTTGGGGGCTCCTATATTCGGCGCATAGACATTTATAATTGTTAGCGCTTCCTGATGGATAGACCCTGTGATTATTATATAATGCCCTTCTTCATCTCTTGTTTTAGCCTTTAATTTAAAGTCTAGTTTGTCTGATATAAGTATGGCTACTCCAGCTTTCTTTTGACTTCCAGTGGCATGATAAATAGTTCTCCATCCCCTCACTCTCAATCTGAAGGTGTCCTCAGGTCTAAAATGAGTCTCTTGTGGACAGTAAATAGATGGGTTTTGTTTTTATATCCATTCTGATACCCTATGTCTTTTGGTTGGCGCATTTAGTCCATTTACATTCAGTGTTATTCTAGAAAGATATGGGTTTAGAGTCATTGTGATGTCCATAGGTTTCATGTTTGTAGTGGTGTCTCTGGTATTTGTCTCACAGGATCCCCCTTAGGATCTCTTGTCGGGCTGGTTTAGTGGTGATGAATTCCTTCAGTTTTTGTTTGTTTGGGAAGACCTTTATCTCTCCTTCTATTCAAAATGACAGACTTGCTGGATAAAGGATTCTTGGCTGCATATTTTTTTTCTGTTCATCACACTGAAGATCTCCTGCCATTCCTTTCTGGCCTGCCAAGTTTTAGTAGAGAGATCGGTCACGAGTCTTATAGGTCTCCGTTTATATGTTAGAGCACATTTATCTCTAGCTGCTTTCAGAATTTTCTCTTTATCCTTGTATTTTGCCAGTTTCACTATGATATGTCTTGCAGAAGATCGATTCAAGTTACGTCTGAAGGGAGATCTCTGTTCCTCTTGGATTTCAATGTCTTTTTCCTTCCCCAGATCAGGGAAGTTCTTAGCTATTATTTCTTCAAGTACACCTTCAGCACCTTTCCCTCTCTCTTTCTCCTCTGGAATACCAATTATGCGTAGATTATTTCTCTTTAGTGTGTCACTTAGTTCTCTAATTTTCCCCTCATACTCCTGGATTTTTTTATCTCTCTTTTTCTCAGCTTCTTCTTTTTCCATTATTTTATCTTCTAGTTCACCTATTCTCTCCTCTGCCTCTTCAACCCGAGCCATGGTTGTCTCCATTTTATTTTGCAGTTCATTAATAGCATTTTTTACCTCTTCCTGGCTGTTCCTTGGTCCCTTGATCTCTGTAGCAAGAGATTCTCTGCTCTCCTTTATACTGTTTTCAAGCCTAGCGATTAGTTTTATGACTATTATTCTAAATTCACTTTCTGTTATTTTGTTTAAATCATTTTTGATCAGTTCATTAGCTGTTGTTATTTCCTGGACGTTTTTCTGTGGGGAATTCTTCCGTTTCGTCATTTTGGATAGTCCCTGGAGTTGTGCAGGACTGAGGGGCAGTTCCATTGTGCTATCTTGAATAAATTGCGGTGTTGGGTGGGGCCGCAGTCAGACCTGATGTCTGCCCTCAGCCCACCGCTGGGGCCACAGTCAGACTGGTGTGTGCCTTCTCTTCCCCTTTCTCCTAGGGGCGGGATTCATGGTGGGGTAGTGTGGTCCATCTAGGCTACTTGCACACTGCCAGGCTTGTGGTGCTGGGGATCTGGCGTATTAGCTGGGGTGGATAGGCAAGGTGCACGGGAGCCAGAGGGGCAGGCTCAGCTCCCTTTTCCTTTCGAGATCCGCTTTGGAAGGGGCCCTGCTGCACCAGGAGGGGGTCAGACCCGCCTGAGGGATGGATAGGCAGAAGCACAGCTTTGGGTGTTTGAGCGGTGCAAGCAAGTTCCCTGGCAGGAACTAGTTCCCTTTGGGATTTTGGCTGGGGGATGGGCGAGGCAGATGGCACTGGCGATCGCCTTTGTTCCCCGCTGAACTGGACTCTGTTGTCCGGGGCTCAACAACTCTCCCTCCCATTTTCCTCCAGGCCTCCTGTTCTCCAAGCAGACCTATTAGCTTGTAACCTTCCAGATGTCAAGTCCTGCTTGCTCTGGGAACAGACTCCATCTGGCCTCTCTGCTCTTGCAAGCCAAACTCGGGGGCTCTGCCTGGCCGGTTGGCTGCCCCTCCACCCCAGCTCCCTCCTGCCAATCCGTGGAGCATCACCACCCCTCCACCCTTCTTAAACTCTTCCGTGGACCTCTCATCTGTGCTTGGCTCCGGAGACTCCATTCTGCTAGTCTTCTGGTGGTTTTCTGGGTTATTTAGGCAGGTGTAGGTGGAATCTAAGTGATCAGCAGGATACGCTGTGAGCCCAGCGTCCTCCTACGCCTCCATCTTCCCAGGATCCTTATATATATATATATACAGTTAAATTTATTTATTTATTTATTTATTTATTTATTTATTTATTTAGAGGGTGGGAGAGCAGAGAGATAGGGGAGAAAGAATCCCAAGCAGGCTCCGCACTGTTAGCACAGAGCCCAATGCAGGGATCAATCACATGATCCCTGAGACCATGACCTGAGCCAAAACTGAGAGTCAGATGCTCAAATTACTGAGGCACCTAGGCACCCCTGAAGTATTTTAAGTTGATGTTTTGTGGAATAAACGTGAATCAAGTGTAGACTCACCTTTTAATGACATTTTTAGACCATATAATTGTGTACAGTTGAAGTTCATGGTTAATAAATTCAAGAATATGAAATTCAGTAAACTTTGTTCACAAAACATGTTATTTGTTAGGACAACAAATTAGTCCTCTGGGTTTACTGGCAACATGCATGCATGAGCATGTATCTTTCTCATAATTATTTAATTAAACTTTGGTATAAGTAATTTTTTATAATAAATTCTTATCTTAACATTGAGGGCTTAAGGCTAGTAAGTAATATTAACTGAAATTGAAATTAATGTATTATTTCCCTTTTTCAATTTTTATTCACAATCTGTGTGCTAGTGATGTTGTTGATTGGATTAAATTTGTGATAACCATTAAAATAATTCAGCTTGTAATATTGTATTTGGTGATTAATATCGATAAAATTCCCAGAAGACTGTATTACCACTTTACAGATGAAAATATCACTATGACATATCAGTGTGGAACTCCCCCCCATGTTTTGAGTTTAATCGTGAATAAAATATTTGAAACATTGAGATACACATTGGCAAATCAAGATCAAAGTAGAACAGTATTCAAATATTACAAAATGAGATGAGCAGTTACATAATGAGATATTCTAATTTGCCTTTTGCAAATTTCTCTCTCAGCAGGCTGACTGAAATTTATCTGGATTCTGGCTCTTATTAAATCAGTCTTAGAACATTCTTTTTTTTTTTTTTAGTCTTAGAACATTCTTATGGGTGCTGATATTTTCCTTTTAGTCACAGTCTCTGAGCTCTGTTGATACATGAAAATTAAAAATGGAAATACTATTGCAGAAAAGCTGCTTTCACAGGAGGATAGGGCCAAGTTAGTGAATTAGACTATTGGTAAATTGGACTATGGACTGCTGCACTGCAGGCAAAGCAGCCCAGAGTGGAAATGGTTAACAAAACAAAAGATGCCTTATTGACCCTGAGGTTATTTCCCCTATCTGTCTCATCCCCTAGTCTAGCTAAGATAAAACAGGCATGGAACCTCCTGTCTGCCATTACCAACCATCTACCCATTTTCCCAGCGTCAGGATTTTGTTTTATATTGACCCAAACCCCAAACACTGTATATCTTCAAAACCCCCCTCTTCCCTCATGCCCCCAAGTTAATGTCCACAGTTTCTTTGTCTCTTTGTACACTCCCATCACGTTTGTAAGCCTTCTGATCTGAATAAATATGAGGCAAGGACCCTTATTTGGGGCTCTTGTCTTTTCCTGGACATTAGCCATCTCTTGCTTCAATCCTGCATCCTCTCTTTTGCTGGTCAAAAAAGAACTTTAGACTTAGAGTCTACGACAGGCCAAGCCTAGTGACCAATGATGGTGGTTAATGTGCATACTAAATAAGAGACCCAAATGTTGAAAGATGAATTCACCAAAAAAAAAAAAGAGTTATACTATACATAAAATCAAGTAATATTTAAACCATGAAGAAAGTGGAATTTACAGAGAAACCCTGGGCTAATGCCTGTATGACTATTTCCTGCCAAAAGGAAACTGCAGGTCCAAGTCCTTTAGACCTCACTTAAAGGAAAATCTCTGAGAACAATTGTTGGTTTGAGAATAGGGGTATAATTGAGTTTCTCAAGAGGATGACTACTCTTTTAAAGAAAATATTTCTATCTGATGGGGTCGAAGCTACAAGTTGATAAGAAACATACTGGTTAGGTTTTGTCATTTTTACTTATTGTAAATATATACAGCCATTCTAAAATGCTCATAAAATTGTACATAGTTTGTAAAAATGCAGTGAATAAGTGTAAGTAGCTGTGATATTATGATGAGTTAATAATAGCTAATAATGATTTCCTGAATAAAATAGGAACTAAATGAATTGGTAGAATGGAGTGACTTTCAATAAATGAAGAATGGCATCTTATGAATTGGTACAAAGGAGCATAATTGGAAATTTGGAATGAAATATAATTATATTAGTCCATGTTGTCTTAAAGAATGGTATTAAATACAATTAAAATTCAATAACCATAACGTTTACTAAGTAGTGCCAAGGACAAGGAGTGGATCCTGTCACCAAGCTGTGCCACCTGAACAAGGACATGAAGATCAAGTCCCTGGAGGAGAGCTATCTCTTCTCCCTGCCTTTCAAGGAATCTGAGATCATTGACTTTTTCCTGATGCATCCCTCAAGGATGAAGTTTTAAAGATTAGGCTTGTGCAAAAGCAGATCCATGATGGCCAGTGGACCAGGTTCAAGGCACTTGTTGCCATTGAGATCACAATAGGTATGTCGATCTGAGTGTTAAGTGTTCCAAGGATGTAGCCACTGCCATCCATGGGGCCATCAACCTGGTGAAGCTTTCCATTTACTGCATGTGTCAAGGCTACTGGGAGAACAACATCAGCAAACCCCACACTGTCCCATGCAAGATGGACCAGCCACTGTGGTTCTGTGCTTGTGTGCTTCATCCCTGCCCCAGAGGTATTGGCATTGTGCCCAAGAAGCTACTGATGATGTCTGGTATTGACAATGGCTACACCTCGACCAAGGGCTGCACTGCCACCCTGGACAACTTCACCAAAGCCATTTGTGATGCCATGTCCAAAACCTACAGCAATCTCACACCTCACCTCTGGTAAAAGACTGTGTTCAACAAGTCGCCCTATCAGGAACTCAGTGACCATCTTGTAAAGACTCACACCAGAATCTCTGTGCAGAGGTCCCATGCTCCAGGTGTGTCCAACACAGATTTATACAAGAAAATTAAAGCGAAATAAAGCATCTTAAAAAAAAGAAAAAAAACAAACACAGCAAAACAAAACCATTTATTAAGTAGAATAATGTATTAATGCAACCATTGCATTAAGAGGCTTAATCATTATTCCCAATATTGAAGTTATTGATGAGTACAGTAGGAAAAATCACTTATAATAATATAGCTGAATTTATTGTAGATAAAATATGATCATAAATATCTTTCAAGTGCTTGTACAAAGGGTGTGAAATCCAGAGAATAACTTAGATTGTTATTCATGTGTTGGACAACAATCTAAAATAAATTGAGTTTTGTATATTAATTGCCTTGCTAAGCTATAAATATAATTAGTAATGTAGCATAATGAATGCTATGATGTATAAAAATGTGTATTCTTTTCAAATGATTTTAAATCTTGAATTCCAATATACATAACATGCAGTGTTATGTTAGTTTAAAACATACAATATTGTGATTCAACAATTCTATATATTACCCAGTGTTTATAAAGATAAATATACTCTTAATTTGATTCACTTATTTCCCCATGCCCTCACCCACCTCCTCTCTGTTAAAAATCTGTTTATTGTTCATATTTAAGAGCCTCTTTTTTGGTTTGTCTCTTTATTTTTCCTTTGTTCATTTGTTTTTATTCTCAAATTCCACATGTGACTGAAATCATATGGTATTTGTTTTCCTGTGACTGACTCACCTTAATTATACCCTCTAGATTATACTCTCTAAATCCACCCAGGTTATTGCAAATGGCAAGATTTCATTCTTTTTATATAGCTGAATAATATTTCATTGCATATATATACAACTTTTTTATCCACTCACATAACAGTGCACACTTGGCCTGCTTCCATAATTTGTCCATTGTAAATAATGCTGCAGTAAACATAAATTGTGCATATACCCATAGTGTTTTCATATTATTTGGGTAAATACCTAGTAGTGTCATTACTGCATTATATGGTAATTCTATTTTTAATTTTTTAAGGAACCCGTAGTGTTTCCCACAGTAGTTGCACCAGTATGCATTCTCACCAACAATGTACAAGGGATTCTTTCTCCACATCTTTGCCAACACTTGTTTCTTGTCCTTTTGATTTTAGCCATTATGATATATGAAGTGATATCTCATTGTGGTTTTGATTTGCATCCCCCTCATGATGAATGATGTTGAACATCTTTTCCTGTGTCTGTTGGCTGTTTGTATATTTTCTTTAGATAATATCTGTTAATGTCTTCTGCCCTTTTTTATTGGATTTTTTTTTTGTTTTGATTGGTATAAGTTATTTATATATTTTAGTTACTGACCCTTTATCGGATGTATCATTTGCAAATTTTTTTTTCCATTCAGTAAGTTGTCTTCTAATTTTGTTGATTGTTTCTTTCACTGTGCAGAAGCTTTTTATTTTTATATAATACCAGTAGGTTTTTTTGTTTGTTTTTTTGGGGGGTGTTTTTTCTTTTGTTTCCCTTCCCTCAGGAAACATATCCAGAAAATATTCCTAGAAATGATGTCAGAGAAATTACTGTCTGCAGTCTCTTCTCGGATTTTTATGGTTTCAGGTCTCACATTTAGGTCCTTAATTCATTTTGAGTTTATTTGCTATGTATGAAGTTAAAAAGAAGTCAAGTTTCAATCTTTTGCATGTAGCTCTCCAGTTTTTCTAATACCATTTGTTGAAGAGACTGTCTTTTTCTCACTGCATATCCTTGCGTCTTTTGTCAAAGATTAATTGACCATGTAATCAAGGGTTTATTTCTGTGTTTTTTTATTCTGTTCTATATAAGTATGTGTCTATTTTTGTGACTATACCAAACTGTTTTGATTACTACAGCTTTGTAGTGTAACTTGAAATCTGGATTTGTGGTAATACCAACTATTTTTTTTTCTTTTTTCTTTTTTCCTTTTTTTTTTCTTTTTTCTCTTTCTTTCTTTCTTTCTTTTTTCAAAATTAGCTTCAAAATTAGTTCAAAATTATTTGGAGTCTTTGCAGTTCCCTAAAAATTTTAGGATTGTTTGTTTTAGTTCTGTGAAAAGTTCTGTTGGTATTTTGGTAGGGATTGCAATAAATCTGTAAATTGCTTTGGGTAGTATAGACATTTTAACAATATTCTTCCAATACAAGAGCATGGAAAATCTTTCCATTTGTGTGTCATCTTCAATTTCTTTCATCAATGTTTTATATATTTTTCAGAGTACAGGCCTTTCACCTCTTTGGTTAAATTTATTCCTTGGTATTTTATTATTTTTGGTGCAATTTTAAATGATATTGTTTTAACTTCTTTCTGTTGCTTCATTATTTATGTGCAGAAATGCAACAGGTTTCTGTATACTGACATTGTATCCTTCGACCTTAACTGAATTTATTTATCAGTTCTAGTAGGTTTTTTTTTTTTTTTTTTTTTTTTTGGTTGTTGCAGTTGTTTGTTTGCTTTGGTAGAATTTAGGTTTTTCTACATATAGCATCATGTCCTCTGCAAATAGTGAAAGTTTTACTTCTTCCTTACTGATTTGGGTGTTTTTATTTCTTTTTTTTGTCTGATTGCTGTGGCTAGGACTTCCAGTAGTATGTTGAGTAAAAATGATGAGGGTGGATATCCTTATCTTGTTCCTGACTTTAGGGAAAAAGCTCTTAGGTTTTTCCCACTGAGGATGATATTAGCTGTAGTTTTTTCATATATGGCTTTTATTATGTTGAAGTATGTTCCCTCTAAACCTACTTTGTTGAAGGTTCTTAACATGAATGGATGTTGTACTTTGTCAAATGCTTTTTCTGCTTCTACTGAAATGATCAAATGTTTTTTTGGCCTTTTCTTGTTTATGTAATGGATCACATTGATGGATTTGTGAATATTGAGCCACACTTGCATATGAGAATACACTCCACTTGATCGTGGAGAATGACTTTTTTAAAATATTTTTTTCATGTTTATTTATTTTTGGGAGAGAGAGACAGAGAGAGACAGACAGAGAGAGAGAGAGCATGAGCAGAGCAGGAACAGAGGGAGGGGGATAGAGAAATTCCCAGGCAGTCTCCATGCTGCCAGCACAGAGCCCAACACAAGGCTCAATCTCATGAACCTTGAGATCATGACCTGAGCCCAAATCAAGAGCCAGATTCTTAACTGACTGAGCCACTCAGGTGCCCTAATGCATGACTTTTTAAATATGTTGTTGGATTTGGTTCCTCAGTATTTTGTTGGGAATTTTTGTATTTATTTATATTCATCAGAGAAATTGGCCTGTAGTTCTCTTTTTTTGTAGTGTCTTTATATGTTTTTTAAGTGTATTTATCTTGATTTGGTATATATTTTTGTCTTCTCAGAATGAATTTGGAAGCTTTACTTCCTCATGTGTTTTATGGAATAGTTTGAGAATGATATGTGTTAATTCCTGTTAATTTGTTTGTTGGGAGGCTTTTCTTCTTACTGTGATTCTCTGTTCAGGTATATTGTTTATATCTGTTTTGAGTTTTGATCAATTTTCTGGCTGTGATTTCTTTTTGATTGCAGTTTCAATTTTAATGTTTGTAATGGTTTGTTCAAATTTTTATTTCTTCTTCATTCAGTTTTGGGAGGTTATATGACTCTAGGAATTTATCCTTTTTTCCTAGATTGTGCAGTCTGTTGGCATATAATTTATCATAATATTATCTTATGATTCTTTGTATTTGTGTGGTGTCAGTTGTTATTTATCCATTTTCATTTTGATTCTCTTTATTTGCCTCTTCTCTTCCCTTCTCTTCTTTTCTCTCTCTTTCTCTCTCTCTCTCTATGGTCAAAATTTTATCAATTCTTGTGATTTTTTTCAGTTAACCAGCTTCTGATGTCATTGATTTTATCTTTTGTTTGTCTGATTGTTAGATTCTATTTCATTTATTCCTGATCTAATTTTATTATTTTCTTCCTTCTGTTTCCTTTTGGCTTCATTTGTTTTTCTTTTTCTAGCTTCTTTCGGTGTAAGGTGAGGTTACTTATTTGAGATTTTTCTTGCTTCTTAATGTAGGCCATATTGCTATATGCTTCCCTCTTTGGGTTGCTTTTGCTGCATCCCAAAGGTTTTGGACATATTTTCATTTTCATTTGCTTCTGTATATTTTTGTATTTCTTCTTTGATTTCCTGGTTGATCCATTCATTGTTTAGTAGTATATTTTTTAACCTTCATGTATTTGTGGTCTTTCCAAATTTTTTCTTGCATTGATTTCTAGTTTCATAGCATTGTGGGCAGAAAGATGCATGGCATGAGTTCAATTGTTTTGAATTTGTTGAGACTTGTTTTGTGGTGTAATATGTGATCTTTCAAAGGCTGTTCCCTGTGCACTTGAAGAGAATGTGTATTCTGCTGTTTTAGGATGGAGTGTTCTGAATATATCTGTTAGATCCACCTAAGCCAATTTGTCATTCAAAGTCACTATTTCCATGTGGATTTTCTGTGCATTGATTAAGTAGGGTGTTAAAGTCCTTCACTATTCTTGTATTACTATCTATTCCTTTTTCGTTATTAACTGTTTTATGTGTTTGGGTTATCCCATGTTGAGTGCATATATATTTACAATTGTTATATCTTCTTTTTGAGTTGTTCACTTTATGATTATATGTCCTTTTTGATCTCTTGTTATAGTCTTTATTTTAATGTCTTTCTTTTCCAATATAACTATTTGTATCCTGGCTTTCTTTCCACATCCATTTGCATGATAAGTGCTTCTCCATCCCATTTCTTTCATTCTGTACATGCCTTTAAGTCTGAAATGAGCCTCTTAAGGCATCATATATATGGATCTTGTTTCTTTTAATCCATTCTGTCACCTTATGTCTTTTGATTGGAGTGTTTATGAATTTACATTCAAAACACTTATTGATACTTATGTACTTACTTCCATTTTGTTACTTGTTTTATGGTGGTTTTTGTAGTTCTTCTCTGTTATTTTCTTTTTTTTTCTCCCTTGTCTCACATTTGGTGGGCTTTCTTTAGTGATATATTTAGATTCATTTCTCTTTATTTTTTACATACCTATTAGTGGTTTTTGACTTAGGGTTACCCTAGATTTATATATAATATCTTCTGCATAAGTTGATGCTCACTTAACTTTGAATCCTTTCTTTACTCCTCTCTCCCTTCTATGTCTTAGGTATATAATATCATATTTATATAATATCATATTTTGTGATTCTTTTGACTAATTTTTACAGATGTACTTATTTTTGTAGATTTTGTGCTTCCTACTCGTCTTGCTCCTACTTATGGTCTTTCCTTTCCACTCAAAGAATCCTCTTTAATATTTCATATAGGACTGCTTTAGTGGTCATGAATTCCTTTAACTTTCATTTGTCTGGGAAACTTTATTTCTCCTTTTATTCTGAATTATAGCCTGCTGGATATAATATTCCTACCTACATTTTTTTCTTTCATCTCTTTGAATATATCATGCTGCTCCCTTCTGTCTTAAACTTTTTTTTACTATAAAATCTGTTGGTAGCCTCAAGGGATTGTATATAACTGTCCTCTTTTCTCTTACTGCTTGTAAAGTTCTCTCATTACCATTACTTTATGCCATTTTAATTGTCATGTGTCTTTATGTGGAACTCCTTGGGTTGATTATGTTGGGGGGGGGGGCTCTCTGTACCTCCTGGATCTTGATATCTGTTTCCTTCTCCAGATTAGGGAGGTTTTCAGCTATTATTTCTCCATGTAAATTTTCTGCCTCCTTTTGTCACTCTTCTTCTTGGATACCTATGATGCAAATAACATTATACTTGATGATATCACTGAATTCCCTAGGTTTATTTTCATCTTTTTTTTCTCACCTACTCAATTTGATTGCTTTCCATTACTATACTCCAGGTCACTGATCCATTCTTCTGCTTCTTCTAGTCTACTACTTACCCCCTCCAGTGTATTTTTAATTTCAATTAGTGAGATCTTTATCTCTAATTGATTCTTTTTTAAATGTTTATTTATTTTTGAGAGATAGAGACAGACCATGAGTCAGAGAGGAGCAGACAGAGGGAGACACAGAATATGAAGCAGGCTCCAGGATCTAAGCTGTCAGCACAGAGACCGACATGGGGCTCAAACTCATGAACTGCAAGATCATGACCTGAGCCAAAGTCAAATGCTTAACCAATTGAGCCACCCAGACTCCCCTCTGATTGGTTTTTTAAAAAATATATTCTATGTCTTTGTTAAGGGTGTCACTCAAGTCCTGTTTTCTTTTCTCAAATCCAGTGAGTATATTTATGTGTATTTAAATTCTCTATCAGGCATATTATTTATCTCCATTTTGCTTGCATCTCTTGCTGTCATTTTGTCCCATTGTTTCATTCAATACATATTCCTTTGTCTCATCATTTTGTCTAACTCTCTGTGTCTGTTTCTATGTGTTAGGAACATAACTACATTTCCTGCTCTTAAAGGTAATGGCTTTATGAAGATGAGGTCCTGTAGTACACTGCAATTTAGTGTCCCCTGTTCCCCAGGACCTGGTGTTTCAGAGAGTGTCTCCTGTGTTTGTTGTTCTGGCTGGTTTTTCCTTAGGTCAGTCTTCTACAGAGGCTCTCTTTGCCTATTGTGGGGATTGTTTAGTCCCTGGCTAGGTGTGGCATGTTTTAACATGATGTGCACTTGTCTGCTTGTGAAATGAGACCTGTGGCCACTATCACTGGAACCAAGGCCCCACAAAATTCACTGGTCAGTAGATATGGTGTTGGCGGGGTTTGCACTAGTCTTCTGGGGAAAGGGACCCATAGTGCCAGGACTGAGACATTGTGACTAGAAAGGGTATATCCATTGAAGTGCAGGGGAGCAGGGCTTAGTCAGAGCAAGTTAGATAGTGAGTGTTATGGAGAGCAAGACAATTTTAAAAATTATACTGGTTCCCACAGGTGGCCATATGCTTATGCTGGGCATGGTGAAGGATATTGTGCCTGCAAGCTCCTTTGTTCCCAGAGGCATCTCCCTGTGATTTCTGACTCTCTCTGGGTCATGCTTTGAGATGAGTAAATAATGCTCCCTTCAATCTACCACGAGTGTTTTTAAAACTGCTGAAACCAAGCTGTATTTCATCTGCTTATTTGTCATGCTTCTCTTTAAGGATGGGGGCTCAGCTTTCTAAAGTCCTCCAGGCTCTTCCAGAGCCAATCCTACTGGTTTTTAAAGTTTTAAAGCTTTAAGTATGGCTGATTGTAAGAACTCATGAAATTCGACCCTTCTTGCTTTCAAAGCCAAATATGGGGATTGAACTTCCTTGTGTGGGCTTCCTGGTGTGATCCTCTGTTTTTCACCCTTCTTCCCATCACCAGCTCCCTCCCAACTGTGTACGACCATGGTTTGTTTCACTACCAAACCGTGTCGCCATACTTTATACCTTCTTCAATGAGGCCTCTTGCCTACCTTTATTTGTGGAGTTTGTTCTGATAGTCTTTGGGTCATTTTCTGGGTTATTCATACTGATTTAAGTGTTATCTAGTTATATCCATGGTACTAGATGAGCTTAGGGTCCTCCTACTCAGCCATCTTTCCCAGAAGTACCCAAAAAAGGTATATTATTGTCCATATTCCTAGAAATAGACAAAACAGTTCCTTTTGCCTTTCCAGTCTCACTTGGAACAACTATGTAAATGCAAGTCATATAATAGAATTATTATTAGCAGACATTGTATTTTAATAAATAAGATTATCCTAGTTAAGTTTTTCAGCTACTCTAATAACAATATTCATATTTTTATGTCAGTAAAACAAGCATGTTCTCAATAAGAAGATTTACACAATTTGTATTTGATGGAAAAGTCGTTCTGTCATTTAAGAGTTAAAGAGCAGTCTTAGGCTAAAGAAACTTAGTGACTAACTCTCAAATTTGAATGATGAACAACATTTTATTATATCCAAGACAAAGAGCATAATTTATATCAGACTTGAACATATATTGTTTTGACATAAAATTATACGGTTTAATGGCAAACCACAGATGAATGGAAATCTGTTGAAAGCTTCACCACCCTCATGCGATTCCGGGAAAAGGTACTGACAATATAAATGTAGAGAAACAAGTAGACATCTCTATTCAATTTTACATATCTTTTGCTGTAAACTCATTGATTCCTCCTAAATGGACATTTTATAATATCACTAGACAGCACTTAGGAATCAAAGTTACTTTTTATAAGTCAACTGAGTTTTTCAAACTAAGCCATACGTGAAATTTAGGGTATCAATTGGTTCTAATTTAACCTACAAAAGAAATGTTGTAGCTGTTCAATTTATATTGTAAGAACCTGGATCTTTCCTTTTGAAGTTGTAAAATAAATTTAAAATATTTTTTAAACAATTTTGCATTTAGAAAACAGCAAAAATTTCAGCCCTAATTCAGGAAAGATAAAATGTCAGAGAAGGATAGTAGAAGCATTTTATAAATGAGTATATTAACAAAAATGATCTCATAGAATTCGAGAATTGAGACAACAAAAAGCTTACTGAGAATTATTTTATATTCTTACTAGCTTCATTTCATATGAACGTTGTGAATTCCAATAGCCTTTTAGCCATATTGTTATAAACACTAATTAAAAAATATTTTTCCTAAATACTCTACCTTAATTTTTATTAAAAATGAAAGCTTCTAATTTGAAATCACTGAAGCCAACAACAAAAATATCAATAGTTTATAAGTGGAAGTGAAAGTTGTTTTTTATCTTGTTTTCAGAACCCCTGTAATATTTTTTCTTTATTATAATTTAACTTGTTTATCTCTAAAATTTATTATTTTTTCTTAATGTTCTTATCCATTCACTGGGAGTCTTCTTATTCCAACCCACCATTTTCTATCTGATTACATTTTTGGGTTACTTGGGTAACTGTATCAATAATTTGTTTCAAGGAATTTGAATTTAAAGTCACTTCATCATAAAATTGGTTAGTTGCCATATACACTTACCAAATTCTAACATAAATTATTTTTATTGTGTCAGAAATAATCTGAATAGCTTAGTTTGTTGGTGACTTGCTCTTGAAGAAATGCTTCCAAAGAGCAATGCAGATTATAAATTAAATGTCAAAGTGAGTGAAAATAAGAATTGAGTGATTAAAACAAGAAGAAATATTTAAAAAGGGACTGTGAGCTACAGGATCTCATACAATAAAGCTATATTTTTCCCTCAAAATGCTAATTTCAAAAAACAGCTTGATTGGCAAATATTAATTTTTAGAAAAAATGCATCTTATTATATTTTGCAACTATATCCGGAGCATATTTTAGATATAAAAACCTTCACAAAGTATCAATACTCTGGAAAAAATTATGAAACAACATCTTCTTTACATGTCTGTTTCTTCATGAAATTTGTAAACTTTGACCCATAAAAATGTTATAAACACTGCAATTATTTTACATCTTTCTTTTACATGAGGAAGAAAGATAGTCCTTAATGCTTTCAATTCTCCTGAAATATTAGTTGAGTCATAAAAGGGGGGTATCATTACATGGAGACATTCTTCAACAAAATGACAGAGAACCATAGTATTTCATTTTTCCAAATATATACAAAACCATATTATTTCATTTCTTCCAAAATGGTAAACATTGATGAAGAAATAAGGTTGTGTGAATTCAAAAAATTAATTAGAAACATCAAAAGCAGTACTCACAGAAAGGTTTTAGGTTGTTTTAGACATTATGGTGCCTAGCACATTTACTGAACCCATTTTTGCCATAAATTAGCTGCAGTTTTGTGTAAGCATTATGTACATATATAAAACATAATCTTACATAGTTTCTGTGTGTATGAATGTATATTCTACAAATTCCTAAAAAGGATATACAAGCAAATTATCCATTTTTCTGGTTTTAAAATCATTATAGCTAAGTAAAACAAGGCACAGTTAAAAAAATCAAGATGGTTATTTATGAGCAATATTATTTGGACAATATGTTTGCTGTTTCTGAATAAAAAAACAAACATTCCTGAAATTAAAAGTTGCCTACAGATTGAAAAATATTGCAATATAATCTACTGTGTATTAATGTTACATGTCTAAAGTGCGTTCCAGATATTCATGTAACAAAAGAAAATGAAGATGTCTATATTATGTTCTAAAGAGGTTAAGGTGTCTATTTTAATTTTAATTTTAAAGAGCAAATAAGTAAAATTGTTATTTGTTTTTTCAAGGTTACATTTCATCCAGATGACGGGATGGGTTTATTACATGATTTCTTTTAAGAAAATGGGATCAACAAGGACGCCTGGGTGGCTCAGTCAGTTAAGCGTCCGACTTCGGCTCAGGTCATAATCTCACGGTTCAAGGGTTCAAGCCCCACATCGGGCTGTGTGCTGACAGCTCAGCGCCTGGAGCCTGTTTCAGATTCTGTGTCTCCCTCTCTGCCCCTCCCCAACTCGCGCTCTGTCTCCCTCTGTCTCCCTCTGTCTCAAAAATAAATAAACATTAAAAAAATCAAAAACAAAAAAAGAAAATGGGATCAACCTAAATATCTAAGACTAGGAGTTTTGTTTTGTTTTTTTAATTTTATCTTTTTAATTTACACCCAAATTAGTTAGCATATAGTGCAACAATGATTTCAGGAGTAGATTTCTTAATGCCCCTTACCCATTTAGCTCATCCCCCTCCCACAACACCTCCAGTAACCCTCTGTTTGTTCTCCATATTTATGAGTCCCTTCTGTTTTGTCCCCCTCCCTGTTTTTATATTATTTTGTTTCCCTTACCTTATGTCCATCTGTTCTGTGTCTTAAAGTCATCACATGAGTGAAGTCATATGATATTTGTCTTTCTCTGACTGAGTAATTTCGCTTAGTATAATACCCTCCAGTTTCATCCACGTAGTTGCAAATGACAACGTTTCATTCCTTTTGATTGCCGAGTAATACTCCATTGTATGTATATATACCACATCTTCTTTATCCATTCATCCATCGATGGACATTTGGGATCTTTCCATACTTTGGCTATTGTTGATAGTGCTGCTATAAACATTGGGGTGCATGTGTCCCTTTGAAACAGCATAAGTGTATCACTTCAAGAAATATCTAGTAGTACAATTGCTGGGTAATAGGGTAGTGCTATTTTTAATTTTTTGAGGAACCTCCATACTGTCTTCCAGAATGGCTGACCCAGCTTGCATTCCCATCAACAATGCAAAAGAGACTTTCGTTCTTCGCATCCTCACCAACATCTGTTGTTGCCTGAGTTGTTAATGTTAGCCATTCTGACAGGTGTAAAGTGATATCTCATTGTGGTTTTGATTTGTATTTCCCTGATTATGAGTGATGTTGAGCATTCTTTCATGTGTCGGTTAACCATCTGGATGTCTTCTTTGGAGACGTGTCTATTCATGTCTTTTGCCCATTTCTTCACTGGATTATTTGTTTTTTGGGTGTTGAATTTGATCAGTTCTTAACAGATTTTGGATACCAACCCTTTATCTGATATGTCATTGCAAATATCTTCTACCATTCTGTCAGTTGCCTTCTGGTTTTGCTGATTGTTTCCTTTGCTATGCGGAAGCTTTTTATTTTGATGAGGTCCCAGTAGTTCATTTTGCTTTTGTTTCCCTTGCCTCTGGAGACGTGTTGACTAAGAAGTTGCTATAGGCAAGATCAAAGTGTTTTTTGCTTGCTTTCTGCTCGAGGATTTTGATGGCTTCCTGTCTTTCCTTTAGGTCTCTCATCCATTTTGAGTTTATTTTTGTGTATGGTGTAAGAAAGTAGTCCAGGTTCATTCTTCTGCATGTCGCTGTCCAGTTTTCCCAGCACCACTTGTTGAAGAGACTGTCTTTATTCCATTGGATATTCTTTCCTGCTTTCTCAAAGGTTAGTTGGACATACGTTTGTGGTTCCATTTCTGGGTTCTCGATTCTGTTCCATTGATCTGTGTGTCTGTTTTTGTGCCAGTACCATACTGTCTTGATGATTACAGCTTTGGAGTATAGCTTGAAGTACGAGATTGTGATGCCTCCTACTTTGGTTTTCTTTTTCAAGATTGCTTTCGCTAATTGGGTCTTTTCTGGTTCCATACAAAACTGCTATATCTGTTTCATGAATTTATCAAAGTTGCAGGATGTAAAATCAATGCACAGAAATTGGTTTCATTCCTATGCACCAACAATGAAGGAACAGAAAGAGAAATAAATGAATCAATACCATTTACAATAGCACCAAAACCCATAAAATACCTAGGGATAAATCTAACCAAAGAGGTGAAAAATCTATACACTGAAAACTATAGAAAGCTTATGAAAGAAAGACACAAAAAAAATGGAAAAATATTCTTTGCTCCTGGATAGGAAGAATAAATATTGTGAAAATGTCAATATTCCCCAAAGCAATCTACATATTCAATGCAATCCCTATCCAAATAACACCAGCATTCTTCACAAAGCTAGAACAAATAATCCTAAAATTTGTATGGAATCTAAGAATAGTAGTTTTAAAAATAGATCAAAACACATCCATTCCAAGGAGACCTTAAGATTACTGGATTTGTAAAGAATTTTTTTATTTTATTTTATTTTATTTTATTTTATTTTATTTTACTTTAAATTCCAGTATAGTTAAAATATAGTGATATATTAGTTTCAGGTATACAATATAGTGATTCTAAAATTCTATACAGCACCCAGTGCTCATCACAATGGCACTACATAATAGTCATCATTTATTTCAACCATCCCCCACCCACCTTCCCTCTGAGAATCATGATTTGGTTTTCTATACTTAAAAGTCTGTTTCTTCCTTTACCTCTATATCTTTTCTCTTTTTCTCATTTTTAAAAATTCTTAAATTCTGCACATGAGTGAAATCATATGGTTTTGTCTTTCTCTGACTGATTTATGTCACAGCATTATACTCTTTAGCTCCATCCATGTCATTGCAAATAACAGGATTTCATGCTGTTTTATGGCTGAATAATACAACTTCTTCTTTTTCATTAATCAATTGATTAAACACTTGGGGTTCTTCTGTATCTTGGCTATTGTAAATAATGATGCTATAAATATAGGGGTTCATATATCCCTTTGAATTAGTCTTTTTATATTCCTTGAATATATACCCAGTATTGCTATTGATATCTTAAGGTAGTAATATTTTTAACTTTTTAAGGATCCTACATACTATTTTCCAGAGTGGCTGCACCAGTTTGCATTCCTACTAACAGTATAAAATTATTCCCCTTTCTCCACATCCTCACCAACATCTGTTGTTTCCTGTGTTGTTAATGTTAGCAATTCTGATAGGTGAGCATCTTTTCATGTCTGTTAGCTATCTGTATGTCTTCTTTGCCAAAATGTCTATTCATGTCTTCTTCCCATTTCTTAACTGGGTTTTTTGTTTTTTGAGTGGGTGTTGAGTTGTAAAAGTTCTTTATACATTTTGGATACTAAGCCTTAATTGGATATGTAATATGCAAATAACTTCTTCTATTTTGTAAGTTGCCTTTTAGTTTTATTGATTGTTTCTTTTGCTGTTCAGAAGGTATTTGTTTCAATGAAGTCCCAATGCTCTGTTTTTGCTTTTGTTTCCCTTTAATTAGATGGCATATCTAGAAAACTGTTGTTGTGGACAATGTCAGAGAAGTTACTGCCTGTGCTTTCTTCTGGGATTTTTATGGTTTCAGGTCTCCCATTTAGGTATCTAGTCCATTTTGAATTTACTTTTGTTTTTGGTGAAAAAAAGTTTTTTTGGCATGTTGCTGTCCAGTTTTCTCAACACCATTTGTTGAAAAGACTGTCTTTTTCTCTTTGGATATATTCTTAGCTGCTTTGTCAAAGATAAATTAACCATAAAATTGGGGGTTAATTTCTGGGTTTTCTATTCTGTTACATTGACTTATGTATCTATTTTTGTACCAGTAGCATATTGTTTTGTTTACCAAAGCTTAGTAATATAACTTGAAGTCTGGAATTGTGATCCCTCAAAAAGATTTGCTTTTCTTATTAAGATTTCTTTGGCTATGTAGGCACTTTAATGTTCCATATAAATTTTAGGATTGTTTGTTCTAGTTCTGTGAAAAATTCTGTTGGTATTTTGATAGGGATTATAGGCAACGTGTGGGTTGCTTTGGGTATTATAGACATTTTAACAGTATTCTTACAACCCATGAACATGGAGTACCTTTAAATTTCTTTTTTCATCATCAATTTCTTTCATCAGTGTTTTATAGTTTTCAGAGTACAGATCTTTCACCTCTTTGGTTAATTGTATTCCTATGTATCTTATTGTTTTGATGCAATTGCAAATAAGATTGTTTTTTTATTTTTCTGCTGCTTCATTATTAGTATGGAAATTAAAGACATTTCTGTACATTGATATTGTATCCTGTGACTTTACTGAATTCCTTTGTCATGCCTAAGCAGTTTAGTGGTGAAGTTTTTTGGGTTTTCCATATAGACTATTATTTCAACTGCAAATTATGAAAATTTTACTTTTCCCTTGCAGATTTTGATGCCTTTTATTTCTTTTTGTTGTCTGATTGCTGTGGCTAGGACTTCCAGCACTACGTTGAATAAAAGGGGTGAGAGTGGATATCCTTGTCTTTTTCCTAACTTTAGTGGGAAAGCTCATGTTTTTCCCCCATTGAGAATGATATGGGTTTTTCATATATGGCCTTTATTATTTTGAAGTATGTTCCCTCCAACCCTACTTTGTTGAGGGCTTTTATCATGAACTGATATTATAGTTTGTCAAATATTTTTTTCTGTATGTATTGAAATGACCATATGAGTTTTATATTGTCTATTATTGATGTGATGTAACCCATTGGTTGATTAGCTACCTGAATAATTCCCACATGATTGTGGTGAATGACATTTTAGGGTATTGTTGGGTATGATTTGGCAGTATTTTGTTTAGGGATTTTGCATCTATATTATTCAAGGATGTTGTCCTGGAATTTTCCTTTTTGTGGTGCCCTTTTCTGATCTGGTTTTAATATTAGGGTGATAGCCCACAGAATGAATTTGGAAGTATTCCTTCTATCTTTGGAATAGTTTTTGAGTACAGTAGGTATGAACTCTTCTTCAAATGTTTGGTACCATTTGCCTATGAAGCCATCTGGTTCTAGGCTTTTGTGTGTTGGGAGTCTGACTATTGATTCAGTTTCCTTGCCAGTAATTGGTCTGCTCAAATTTTCTCTTTCTTTTGGTTCAGTTTTAGTAAGTTGTATGTTCCTAGAAGTTTATCCATTTCTTCTATGTTGTCTAATTTGCTGCCATATTGTTTCTTATAATATTCTCTTATAATTGTGTTTCTGTGATGTTGATTGTTATTTCTCTTCTTTCATTGGTGATTTTGTATATCTGAGTCCTTTCTAGTGTGTGTGTGTGTGTGTGTGTGTGTGTGTGTGATGAGCCTGGCTAAAAGTTTATCAATTTTATTTTATTTTATTTTCTGAAGAACCAGTTCCTGGTTTCATTGATCTGTCTATAGCTTTTTTAGTTTCATATCATTGATTTACTCTTTAGTCTTTAATATTTCCATGTTTCTAGCTCCATTAGGTGTAATGTAAAGTTATTTATTTAAGATTTCTCTTGCTTCTTAAGGTAGGACTATATTGTATAAACTTCCCTCATAGAATTGATTTTGCTATATCCCATTAGGTTTATGAAAATTGTGTTTCCATTTAAATTTTTTAATTTAATTTATTTTTAGGTATTATTTCACATAGTATTTTCTTTTTAAGATGACCAAGTCATTGTTTAATAACAGGATATTTAAAGTCCATGGATTTGTGGTCTTTTCAGATTTTTTTCTTATGGTTGACTTCAAGTATTATTGTGTTGTGTTTAGAAAAGGTGTATGGTATGACTTTGATCTGTTTCAGTTGGCTATGGCTTGTTTTATGGCTTAATATGTGATAATTTATAGAGTATTCTCTGTGCACTTGAAAAGAATGGGTATTTTGCTTTTTTAGAATGGAGTATTCTAAATATATCCATTAAACACATGTGTTCCTGTGTATCATTGAAAGCCCCTCTTTCTTTGTTGATTTTCTGTTTGGATGATGTGTCTATCAATGTACATTTTGTTTTAAAGTCCCATACTACTATGGCATTGTTATCAATTGGTTCCTTTAGGTTTCTAAATAACTGTTTTATGTATAAGGGTGCTTTCATGTTGGGTGCATATATAGTTACAATCACTATATCTTCCTCTTGGACTATCTTATTTTATTTTATATATATATATATATATATATATACTTATAAATTTATACATATATATGTAAATAACTTGAGGGAATCTTTGTCTCTTTACAGTCTTTGTTTTATGTATGTATGTATATTTAAATACTAGTTTTTTAAACATATAGTGTAATATTGGTTTCAGAAGTAGACTTTAGTGATTTATCAATTGTATATTACACCCAGCACTCAAAATAACAACTGCCCATCTTAATATCCATTACCAATTTAGCCCATCCCAAAGCCACCTCCCTCCATCAACCCTCAGTTTGTTCTCTATAGTTGAGGTTCATGGTTTGCTTCCCTGTCCGTTTTGTTTTCCTTCCCATATGTTGATTTGTTTTGTTTCTTAAATCACACATATTAATGAAATCATGTTATTTGTTTTTCTCTAACTTATTTCACTTAGCATGATACACTCTAGCTCCATCTACGTCATTGCAAATGGAAATATCTTATTATTTTTGATGGTTGAGTAATAAACCATTTCATATATATACCACATCTTCTTTATCCATTCATCTATCAGTTGATGAAGATTTGGGCTCTTTCCATAGTTTGGCTATTGTTGGTAATACTGCTATAAACATTGAGGTGCATGTTCCACTTTGAATCGGCAGTTTTGTATTCTTTGACTAAATACTTAGTAGTGCAATTGTTGGGTCATAGTCTAGCTCTATTTTTAACTTTCTGAGGAAACTCCACACTGTTTTCCAGAGTGGCTGCACCAGTTTGCATTCCCACCTGAAGTTTAACAGAGTTCTTTCTCCACATCTTTGCCAACATCTGTGGCTTTTTGTGTTGTTCATTTTATATATTTTGACAGATATGAGGTGGTATCTCATCACGATTTTGATTTATATTTCCCTGATTATGAATGTAGTTGAACATGTTTTCATAGGTCTATTAGTCATTTGTGTATCTTCTTTGGAAAATATCTGTTCATGTGTTTTGTACATTTCTTAACTGGAATATTTATTTTTTGGTTGTTGAGATTTTTAAGTTCTTTATAGATTTTGTATACTCACACCTTATCAGATAGGTCATTTGCAAATATCTTGTTCCATTCTGAAGGTTCCCATTTCTGAAGTTTTGTTGATTATTTCCTTTACTATTCAGTAGCTTTTTATCTTCATGAAGTCCAATAGTTCATTTTTGTTTTTGTTTCCCTTACCTCTGGCCATGTGTCTGGTAAGAAGTTTCTATGGCTGACGTCAATGAGGTTGCTGTCTGTGTTCTTCTCTAGGATTTAGATGTTTTTTGTCTCACATTTAGGTTTTTCATCCATTTTGAATTTATTTTTGTGTATCGTGTAGGCAAATGTACCAGTTCCATTTTTATTCATGTTTTTGTCCAGTTTTCCCAGCACAATTGCTAAAGAGACAGTCTTTTTTCCATTCGATACCTTTTACTGCTTTATTGAAGATTAATTGACCATACATTTGCAGGTCTATTTCTGGGTTCTGTTCCATTGATCTATGTGTCTGTTTTTGTGCCAGTACCATAGTGTATTGATGACTACAGCTTCGTAGTACACTTAAAGTCCAGAATCATGATGCCTGAAGCTTAGCTTTTCTTTTTCATGATTACTTTGAGTATTCAGTGTCTTTTGTGGTTCCCTACAAATTTTAGCATTGTTTGTTAAAGTTCTTTGAAAACTGCTACTGTAATTTTGAAACATTTTGCACTAAATGTGTAGATTGCTTAGTGTAGTATAAACATTTGTTCTTCCAATCCCTAAGTATGGAATGTTTTTCCATTTCTTTGTATCCTCTTCAATTTATTTTATAAATGTTTTACATTTTTCAGAGTACAAGTCTTTTATCTCTTTGATAATGTTTATTCCTAAGTATCTGATGGTTTAGAGTGCATTTTTAAATTGGATTGATTCCTTGATTACTTTTTCTGTTTTTTCATTGTTAGTGTGTACAAGTGCAACAAATTTGTATACATTGATTTTACATTCTTAAACATTATTGAATTCGGGTATCAGTTGTAGCTATTGGTCTTGTCTTTTGGGTTTTCTACATAGTTTATCATGTTGTCTGTGAGTAATGAAAGTTTTACATGTTCTTTGCCAATTTGGATGCCTTTTGTTTCTTTTTGTTGTCTGATTGCTGAGGCTGAGATTTCTAATACTATGTTCAATAACAATGGTGAGAGTGGATATCCCTGTCTTGTTTCTGAACATAAAGGAAAAATTCTCAGATTTTCCCCATTGATGATGATATTAGCTGTGGGTCTTTTGTATATGGCCTTTATGAGGTTGAAATATGTTCCATCTATGCACACTTTATTGAGGGTTTTTTATCAAGAATGAATGCTGTATTTTGTCAAATGCATTTTCTGCTACTATTGAAAGGATTATATGGTTCTCATCTTTTCTTTTCTCATATTTTCTTTAATTTTCTTTTATTAATTTATTTTATTATCATGTCGATTGATTTTTGTATGTTGAAAACACCCTGAAGCCCTTGAATAAATCCCACTTGGTTGTAGTGAATAGTTCTTTTAATATACTGTTGTGTTTAATTTGCTAGTAAATTCTTGAAAATTTTTGAATCCAGGTTCATCAAGGATATTGGTCTGTTACTCTCTTTTTGTTGGAGTGTTTGTCCGGTTTTGGAATCAAGGTAATGCTTACCTCATAGAATGAGTTTGGAAGTTTATCTGCCATTTCTAGTTTCTGGAACAGTTACAGAAGAAGAGATATTAATTCTTTAAATGTCTGGTAGAATTGCCCTTGGATGCCATCTGACACTGTGCTCTTGTTTTGTTGGGAAATCCTTGATTACTGATTCACTTTTTTTTTGTTAGTTATGGATCTGTTCAAATTTTCTATTTCATCATGTTTCTGTTTTGGTACTTTATATTTTTCTAGGATATCATTTCTTCAAGATTTTCCATATGTTGGCATCTAATTTTTCATAATATTATCTTAGAATTGTTTGTGTTTTTGTGGTGTTGGCTGTGATCTCTCCTCTTTCATCCTGATTTTATTTATTTGGGTTTTTGTTTTTGTTTTATAAGTCTGGCTAGGAGGTTATCAATTTTATTAATTCTTTCAACAAACTAGCTCTTAGATTTGTCAATGTGTTCTACTGTTTTTTGTTTGTTTCCTTTTATACTATTTATGCTCTAATCTTTATTAATTCTCTTCGTTTCCTGGCTTTAGGATTTAAATTCTGTCCTTTTCTAGCTCCTTTATATGAAAGGATAATCAGTGTATTTGAGACTTTTCTTGGTACTTGCATAGGGCTGTACTGCTATATGCTTCCCTCTGATGACCACCTTGGCTACATCCCAAAGGCTTTGCAATGTCATGTTTTCATTTTCATTTGCTTCCATGTATTTTTTTTTTTAATTTCTTCTCTCTCCATGATCAGCGCTCCCTGCCCTCTGCAGCACCTGCAATATTTTCTCCCCAAAATCAACTCTTCACAGCTCCTACTTTTATGATGTGGCTATTTTTCTTTCTCTAGATATGCAGTTTGATCTCAGTCCTCAGATAGATTTCTTGGGTGTTCAGAATGATTTAATATTTATCTGGCTGGGTTCAAGAGATGAAGAAAGCATAGGGTCCCACTACTACTCCACCATCTTAATTCCTTATTACAGACTTTGTTTAAAAGTTTATTTTGTAAAATATAAATAATGCTACCCTGGCTTTCTTTTGACATCCATTTGCATGATAAATATTTCTGCATCCCTTGACTTTCAATCTGCAGGTGTCTTTAGATCTGAAATGATTCTCTTATAGGCAGCATATAGATAGGTCTTTTTTATTCACTGTGTCACCCTGTGTCTTTTGATTGAAGAGTTGAGTTCACTTACGTTGAAAGTAATTATTGGTAGATATATGTTTATTGTCATTTTATTGCTTGTTTTGTGGTTGTTTTTTGTAATTATTCTCTGATCTTTCTTTTCTCTTTCTTTCACAGTTTGCCTATTTTCTTTCATAAAATATTTGGGTCCTTTACTCTTTTTTTGCATATCTATTTGTTTTTTTTTATTTTTTGTTACCATTTGGTTTATATATAACATCTTCTGCATATAGTAGCCTATATTAAAGCTGATGTTTGCTTATTTTGAACTCATTTTTTACTCCTTTCCCCTCCACATTTCATATATTTGATACCATTTTTGACATCCATTTATTTTGTACTTCCTATTTTTTTTATTCTTACTTATAGTTTTTATTCTCCACTCACAGAGTAACTCTTAACATTTCTTGTAGGAGTGGTTTAGTCATCATGAATTTTGTTTGTCTGGGAAACTTTTTATGTCTCCTTCCATTCTGAACAAAGGATAGGCTTTCTAGGTAAAATATTCTTAGCTGCAGATTTTTCCCACTCAGTACGTTCAATACATCCTATCACTCCCTACTGGCCTGCAAAAAAATCTGCTGAGAAATCAGCTGATAGCCTTACGGAGTTTTCTTTGTATGTAACTGTCTTCTTTTCTCTTTCAAACTTAAAAATTATTTATAAATACTGTTTTACACATTTTAATTACTATGTGTCTTGGTGTGGGCCTCCTTGGTTTGAATATGTTGGGGGATCTCTGTACCTCCTGTATGTGAATATCTGTTTACATTCCCAGATTCAGGATGTTTTCAGCTATTATTTCTTCGCATACATTTTCTTCCCCCTTTCTCTCTCCTTTGTGATCTTTACAATTTGAATTTTGGTACACTTTATGGAGTCACTGAGTTCTCTAAGTTTATTATCATTATGCACTATTTGTCTCTTACCTGTTCAGCATGATTACTTTCCTATTACTCTATCCTCCATTTCACTGATACAGTCTTCTGCTTCCTGTAACCTGCTATTTATTACATCTGTTGTATTTTTACTTTATTTATTGAGTTCTTTGTCTCTGGTACGTTATTTTTTATCACTTTTTCAAGTGTCTCACTGATATCATCCACCTTTTTCTGAAGTCCAGTGTGTCTCTTTATGATCATAACTTTAAATTCTGGGTCAGGCATATAACTTACTTCTCTTTCACTTAGATCTCTTACTGTGATTTTGTCCTGTTCTTTTATTTGGAACTTATTTCTCTGTCTCTTCATTTTATCTACTTTTCTTTGTCTGTTTCTGTTTGTTAGTGAAGTCAGCTATGTCTTCTGCTCTTGACAGCCGTGGCTTTATGAAGACCAGGTTCTATATTGATCTGCAGTGCAGCGTTCCCTATTCACCAGAACATGGCACTTCAGGGGAATCTCCTATGTATGTTGCTTGCATCCTGCTATGGTGTGTGAATCATTTTTCCTTTCAGTCCAGACTATTGCACTGACTCTTTGCCTCTTTTGTGCTGTGCTTACAGTCTGTGATGTTTGTGAGATCCAGACAGGCCGGCTCTGTGGGGCCATGACAGCATAAGGGCTTGGTTTGGGGGTGGGCCCACAGTGGCAGAAAATTTGCACTGAGCCTAGGCCAGATCCCCCACAGCTGGATGACTACCAGCGGCACAGTGCATGGTGGTGCTGGTGGCAGCTTGAGGTGTGTGATGTCTCTGTGATTGGCAACTGGGCAGGGCTCAGATATGGCATTATTAGAATTTGCACTGAGCCACTAGTCCTAGGCAAATCTCCCAAAGCTTGGCCACAGGCATGTGTTGCACAGAGGCAGCTGCTGGGCAAGGTGTGTGTAGCTTTAGCAAAAATTGCACTGAGCCCTGGGCTGAGTCTAGGAAGCTTGGAGTGGGCCAGTCCTCATTAGAACTTGTGGGTGGGGCACACTGTTAGCAACATAGCAAGTGTCTGTGCAGGGCTGCCTTCTGCAGATGGTCCTGTGTTTATGCTGGGAAGTGGGGGAGGAAAATGGTGTCTCCAAGCTCCTTTCTTCCTGGAGAAATCCCCCAGCATGTTCTGAAATCAGTATAAACAGATATCCCTCCCACTGTGTAAGTTTTCACTTCTATGTTGCCTCTTCTTGGGCTGTTGTTTTTTTAAGCTATTAAGTCACCCACCCAACTCACTCAGTGTTGATTCAACTACTAGTAAAGCTCCTGCATGCAAGTCCCACTGGTTATACAAACTCAGATAATTCAGACCCTCTGGTTTTTAAGGTCAAATGTTATGGTGATTTGTTTTTCCCCCTGTGTGAGCTCCCTGGTGCTTTCCCCTCTCTTTGGCCACAGCTCCGTCCCTCCTGTGGACAGCTTCAGGCCAAAGTTTCTGTCCTTCCTAGACTCTCTGATGAGGCTTCTTCTCTACATTTAGAGGGCGTGTCTGTTCTGACACTCTTTGGATTGCTTTCCCATTTATTGACTTGGATATGAGTCAAAAATCTAGTTGTAAATGTGGATAAGGTGAGCTTAGGGTCCTCCTACTTTGTCATCTTCTCAGCACTCCCCACCCCGTCGATAAAATTGTTATTTGAACTAGTTTCTTTTTTAAACCTGAGACAACTCTGAATCTATTATTGAGTAAGTATATACAGTAGTGGATGTAAGTAACCATTTTCATGGGTACTTCTTCACTTTTTTAAAGTTTTTATTTAAATTCCAGTTAATTATCATACAGTGTAGTATTAGTTTCAGGTGTGCAATACAATGATTCAACACTTATATACAACACTTGGTGATCATCACAAGAAGTGCACTCCTTAATACCCATCGCCTATTTAATCCTTACCCATTTGTCTTCTGTTAACCATCAGTATTTTCTTTATAGATAGGAGTCTGTTTCTTGGTTTTCCTCTCTGTCTCTCTCTGTCTCTCTCTCTCTCTCTCATTTCCCTTTGCTTATTTGTTTTGTTAAATTCCACAAATGAGTGGATGTCCACTTTCACCACTGTTATTAAACATACTACTAGAAATCCTATTCACTTTTTTTTTTTAATCATTCAGCTGGATCTTGCTAGCTTTCATGATGATTTTAACTATTATATAATTTTGAATTATTTTGCTTATTATTCATATATTTAATTTATAAGATAAAGAACATTAGTAGTGAATCAGAATAAAAAACTGATAATCCATGTAATTCAACATGACCTTCATCAGATACAAAAATACATTAATCTCATCAAAATCATACATGAAGCATAAATGTATCTTTGGCAATTTAAAATCAACACCACAAAAGTAAAAGTATATTGAAAACTAAAATTATATCCCTTCTCATTATTTTATTAAATTGAAATAGAAGTGACTCCCACCATAACATGATAGCTACCAAGCTAAAAACCTACACTTGTAATCTTATAATCTTGTAATTTGGAAATAAAACATGATTCTAAAAAATAATAGATTTCCTTAAGATGTCAGATACATAACCATTAAACATCAAATCATAAAACAATTTTATCTATTAACTTTGTGCATAACATAGAGTTAATTTTCTGTCTGTTTGATAAGTTACATTCATTTCCAAAAACAAACATGAGTTTATTTTTCAAGAAGTCACATTGATACTTACAGAATTAATGCAAATTAAAACAGCGGACATGGTGAATACTGTGAATTAGCTTGTTCATTTTCATTCCAACCTTCTTCTAATTTATTTCCTTTGCTACACTGCAGAGAGTGGAAAGCTAAACATTACATTTTCCATACTCCTTACAACACAGATGTTATTTCATTCTTCTAATCAGATGCATTCACACGAAGTATAATTTGAAAGTGAATTTACTAGACAAAAAGATGCAAGCTTTAAAGTACCCATCTGGCTAATGAAATTTGTAGAATGAGCCCTTAGTCATCAACTTTCTTATTTAGCAGCAGTGGCATCCTAAATGATATAGAAGTTTATGTCTATCTTATGCAAAAGAAGACTAAAAGTAAGCAGCTCAAGGATACGTTGGCTTCACACCAGCTCCTTCTAGCTTACTGCTCTCCCATTATTATCAGGTAGCTTCCACTTCATGATGCAAAAGGTTTATTATCACATCTGAATTCAGCCAGCAGGAATGAGTCAGAGGCAAGGAAAAGGCATGATTCTTTCCTTTAAAAACACTGTCTTAGTTACAAGGCCACACTTAGCCCAAGGGAGGCTGAGAGATGTAGTATTTAATCTGAAAAACCATGTGTCCAGCTAAAAACTAGTTTCCATTTCAAAAGAAGAGACAGGAGACAATTTTCCATCGTGGTCATAAGTCCTAGTTAAATGGAAATAGGTTAAACTTCTTTTTAAATGTATCATAGTTTAAAAGTATATTTGGGGGCACCTATATTACACAGGTAAGCATTGGACTCAGTTTTAGCTCAGGTCATGATCTTATGGTTCATAGGATTGAGCCCTGTATCAGTCTGTTCGCTGACAATACAGAACCTGCTTGGGATTCTCTCTCTCCTCTCTTGCTGCCCCTTCTCTCACTTGCTCTCTCTCCCTCTCTCAAAATAAATAGACATTAAAAAATAAAAGTATATTTTAATGAATACTTTAATAAAATATTTGGGCTAAATTAACCTGAACATACTTTCTTTATCATATACCAAACAAAACTTTTAAAAATTAATTTTTTACTTTTTACTTTAGTTACTTTAAAAACTTAAGTAATGGGGTGCCTGGGTAGCTCAGTCCGTTGTGCGGCTGATTTCAGCTCAGGTCGTGATCTCACAGCTCAGTGAGATCGGGCCCCGTGTCGAGCTCTGTGCTGACAGCTCAGAGCCTGGAACCTGCTTAGGATTCTGTGTCTCCCTCTCTCTTTGCCCCTCCCATGCTCGCAGTCTGTCTCTCCCTCTCTCTCAAAAATAAATAAACATTAAATTAAAAAAAAACTTAAGTAATTACTTAATTCCTAATTGCGTCTCAAAATTTTGTACACTTTGACAGAAATTCTTCACTCTAAAAGGATTAAGAAACACAGATTTCAAGAACTCCTAGTATTCAGATTCATAAAACCTGATTCCAACACTTGACACATGCATGCCTTTTGCATTACTTTTACCAAGTAATTTAACTTCAATAAGCCTAATTTTCTTTTTATGTACCATAAGGATAATTAATTATGTGACCATCACTGCAAATATTTATTTATTTATTTATTTATATGATGAGTGTTATTTTCCAAAACATATAATATACTGTACAAATAAGACTGTTATTAAATAGCAGAGTTTCTGTTAAATGTCAAATAAAAATAAAGAAAGCCAGTTAAATATGAATTTCAGATGAATATCTAATAATGTTTTTATATAAGTACGTGCCATGCAAATACTGTTTGGCAACCCTAGTTTTTTTAAAACTAATTAAGGAGGCTGACCAATAATAACACTAACTTTATACTTTTATATTTTATACTTATAAAGCATTTTAAGATCTACTATTTTATTCTCAGAACAAACTTGTGAGGACAATAATGAAGATATATAAATAATATACACCTGCCTCCCTTTGAATAAAAAGCAAGAACCGAGGCTCAGAAATATCAGAAGCTGATAAAAAATCAGACAGTTTAGGAGAGGAATGAAATCAGGAGCCCCTTCTTCATCACATTGTCTCTTCAAGCTTCTTCACCAATAAGTTTATTTAACTGGTATTGTTGTCATGTTGGTAATCTGTCTTTCTCAAAATTCATTTATTATTGCCTCTGATAGATCAATCATGGAACTCAGATGGGAGGTAATTCTTAGGCTATTGTGAAAAGGAATTTGCCTCTGCTTCCTTATTAGTGTCTGACTTTGAGGTGTTGGATTTCTACATTTGATAGTGGTATAGTCTATGTCTAAATGAGTAAACAAATTTTCTTCTGTAAATGGTTAGATGGTAAATATCTATGCAGGCAAAATAAGGTCTCTGTCACATGTTTACCTTTGCTTTTTATTTACAATCTAAAAATTTAAAATATTATTATCAGCTCTCAGTCATACAAAAACAGGCTGAAGTGTACTGGGGGTAGGGCAAATGGGGAGTGACTGCTAATGGGTACAGGTTTCTTTTTGGGAGGTTGAATCTGTTCTAAAATTGTGATGGTTGCACAAATCTGTGAATTTAGCAAAACTCATTGAACTGCACACTTCAGTTGCATGAATTATATGGTATATGAATTATACATCAGTAAATAGTTATAAAAATAACCTTAAGGAAGTGGAGGAAAAAGCTGAGGACAGGATTTGGCCTGAGGCAATAGTTTGCCAACTCCTAGAGGATAGTGTTGCCAAAATGGAGCTCCCTACCACTAGAAGCAGGAACAAATGGAGATATGTTAAAAATGAAAAATCTCAGGCCTACCCCAGCTCTACAAAGTCAGAAACTCTAGGTGAAGGGACCAGCAAACTGTGTTTAAGAAGTCCTCCAAACACTTCTGATGCATTCAAATGGTTGAGAACCACTGTTTAAGATAATTTGTAGTGTAGGATTCCTTCACCATTGATGACAGAGAATCGATATTAAAACCGTGAGAAGAATATTGAGGGAAGATAGTAAGGTTTCCAATAAGAGAATATTAGAAATCCACCAGATACAAAAAAAAAGAAAATAAAAACAAAAACATATATATATATATATAGAGAGAGAGAGAGAGAGAAACAAAGTCTTTGTGAAACTCATAGTGGGGATAAAACAGACATATAAAAAATTTAACATAAGGCAGAATATATGTTGTTAATCCACGGGTGGTTTCAGAGGAAACTAAATCCAATCAGGATAGGACTCATAGTGACAGGTATATTGAAGGATGAATATCCTGCTTTCACAAGCAGGAAAGATGTGTTAATTTGCAGGCTTGCAAACCCTTTCTAAAAAAGCTGTGCCTCTTTTCTCCTCTTGGTAATGGAATCCAGAGAAAATTAACAGAATTACATGTCCAGCAAAATCTGCTATGATATTTGCTTTTTATTCTAAGCATATTCATAATCTCTCTAGTAAAGATATTGACATATAAGTGCCAAAATAATACCCCCCTTATTTTTTTCCATTGAAAACATCTTTAAATGAATCATAAATTATAACCTTTAGTACTGCCTCTGTGTGAGTGTGTGTGTGTGCGTGTGTTTGTGTGTGTGCGTGTGTGCGTGTGTGTGTGTGTGTGCATGCGAGTATATATGCAAGACCTTTCCACTCACTTGTAAACCCAAGTTCCAACCAGTCTAGATATTGATATGGTCAGCCCTCTTGTTCTTACCTATCTTTTGTTGCAAATTCATCTTGTTTTCCCAAGTTAGTTCTGCAGCTTAGTTAAACCACTTCCTATTATCCTCTTTTTGTTACATTCTACCTCCTGTTCCAGAGGACTTTTGCCACTACTTTGGGCCAACAGTACAACTTAACTTCATCTCAACTTTCTATCTCTCAGCATAACAGAAGCTAAAATTTCTAGTACATTTTACCATGTTCTGACCCCCAAAACCAGAGATATTTTTAAAAATGACCCTGTATTTTACAGTGATGTTATTCTTAATCTACAAATGCAGTACTTTGAAATTTTTTTTCATCAGTATTATTTTATTTTAAATTCTTGGAGATGTACTCCTCTTGTACCTGTGAACATTGTAAAAATAATAACTTTTCTTAGTTGAATGAACAACTAAAATTTTGTTATGGACTTAAAGAAACCTACTGAATATGAAAAAATGCATCCATGAATTCAGGAACTTTTTTTTTTTAATTCAGGTACTTTTTTAAAAATTTTTTTTAATGTTTATTTATTTTTGAGACAGAGAGAGACAGAGCATGAACAGGGGAGGGGCAGAAAGAGAGAGGGAGACACAGAATCTGAAACGGGCTCCAGGCTCTGAGCTGTCAGCACAGAGCCCGACGTGGGGCTCGAACTCACAGACCATGAGATCATGACCTGAGCTTAACCGACTGAGCCACCCAGGCACCCCTTAATTCAGGTACTTTTTTCATGAATAGATGTATAATTCCAAAATTATATTCCTTTTCTGCATTTTAAAATTTTTGATACAGCAACTGCAAAAACTGGTTTTCTGTCCATAAGCTAGTGGGTAATAATGAAAGAATGCATTATTTTCACACATAATATATTTGAAAATGCCATAATTTAAAATTAACACTTATCTAGGCTCATAGTATAAAGGCATCCTTTGAGATCTCAGAGTGTAATAGCTTAGTAATGCAAACCAAAAATGTTAGTAAATTTCATTTAAAATGACTTTAAGTATAGGTGGTGAGACATGAAAAGTAAGATATAGAACCACATATACAGTATAACCATATATACAGTTTAAATAAATAATACCAGTCATTATTTTTGGTAAACTAATGTGACTTTATTCTCTTATGTATTCTTTTTTGTATTTTATGATAAAATGTTATTAAAGATACTTATCAATTACACAATTATCATGTATCTGTTAACTTAAGAAACTAGAGAATTCTTTAAAAGTAATCTTTTCAATGTTAATTTTATCTCAACTAAAAAAATAAATAAATAAAAATAACCTCAAACATAAATGCATGAGAACTTAGAGAAAGGTTTTTCTCTGTGTACACATATGCACATGTAAATACATGGAGAATCACTGTAGACTTATTAATTATAAATGCACTGGATAGAATGGTTCTAGGGCTCAGAGACTGCCTTAATGAGAAGACCATTTATTTCAATGTTTTAATAGGTGGTAACTCCATTTCAGCACAGCAAATGGGCCAAGTAAAACATAATGTTTTTGTCTAATTATATGATATTAAATATAAATACAGACCCAAGAAATGGAAGTGATGCTTTGACTATTGTTGAATGATAAATTCCTGTGTAATTCTAATTAACATGAATGATGTAAGAATGGATTTAGTAAATTGCTGTCACAGAAATGGCATTGATGCATTTGAGTTTGGAATATAGCAGATTTCCCGAAGCAAGGTATGACTGGCAGGAGGCTTCCAGATTGTCAGTGTTTTCATTTGAGTTCTGTATTGTCTTTCTCTCTTGCTTTCTCAAGAAGTAAATGTGAAGACATTCTACTTCCCACCACTCCTTCCCACCCCAACACCAATATACATATAAGCCTGCAATCCACTCATGTTTGCTTTCAGAATTACTATTTATTTCTGAAGAAGAGATAATTAGATTCCTATGGTAATTCTAAATTCCTCCTTTTGTTCTGTGAGTTCCTTGAGGACAAGAATTGTGTCTTATCCACCTCTTGTTATTTATACTTTTTACTGCTAACATATATACTCATTGATTTGCACATAGTAAACAGTAAACTAATGGTGAACAAATAATTCTTAGTTTTCTTCATTGTCTGTGGCAAGCCTAGAGACAAATAGAAAAGGCCCCAATAAGAGTTAACGTGTTCCAATAGTACTTTCTAATTTGGCTCATTATAGTACTACTAAAATTCCCAATTAGTTTTCAGTGTATATTTAGACAGCTGGTAATTAAATAAAACTTTAAAATGTAACAATTTCTATGACTTCACAAAACTCAGCATGTCTTATAGGAAAGCATTCAGATATTTTATCGTATTGTAATTTATGCCAATAGAAAATCTGCATTAACACGATGAGGTACTGCTCGGTGCTAAGGTCATTTGTGAATTTTGTACTTGAGCTGAATTGAGGTAATTTTAAACTTTAAAATTTTAAAGTTGAGCTTTTCATAGTCGTGCTGCAGTGAAAATAATTCTTTTTTTTTTTCTGGATACAAGTCCTTTATTTTATTTTATTTTATTTTTTTTAATATATGAAATTTACTGTCAAATTGGTTTCCATACAACACCCAGTGCTCATCCCAAAAGGTGCCCTCCTCAATACCCATCACCCACCCTGCCCTCCCTCCCACCCCCCATCAACCCTCAGTTTGTTCTCAGTTTTTAACAGTCTCTTATTCTTTATGACACCACAGACAATTAATTGAAGTACAATACTTATAAACTTAAAAAGGTCATATGTAGAACATAATCAACACCTCATAACCCTTATTACTAATTATTAAAATACAAATAGTGCTCTTCAGTTTCCTTTAAGTAGTATAACTCTTCTTTTTTTAAACTTTTTTATCACATTTATTTATTTTTGAGAGACAGAGTGAGACAAAATGACAGTGGGGGAGGGGAACAGAGAGCGAGGGAGACACAGTATCTGAAACATGCTCCAGACTGAGCTGTTAGGACAGAGCCGGATGTGGGGCTCGAACCTACAAACTGTGAGATCATGACCTGAGCCAAAGTCGGACATCTAACCGACTGAGCCACCCAGGTGCCCCAGTAGTATAACTCTTCTTTAGAGTTGAGCTACGTTTTAATTTCCTTACACTTCCAAAACTTAAATGTTTAAATTACTCTTTTTAAGTAATGTCAATCCAATTTCAAAAACTGAAATTTGTATTCATGTACAATTTTTTTGGGATACAAATTTATTTGTGTAATAAACACACAAAAATATTGCAATTTACACCAATAGCTTATTTGATGAACATTACTTTGCTTACATGTGATTATACATTTTGATATATGAACCTATAATAAAGAGAGGGAGAGCATATGAAAGGCCATATTTTGAAATAGATGCAATGAGATAAAGCCCAAGAAGCATATATTATAAAACATGTTATTTAATACTTGCAACAAATGTCCTTACTGTGAACAGATCATTATGGATTTCTGAAATATTAAAATAATTATTTCACTTTTCACATATCTGATTTTGGGAGTGGAATTATTTATGTCTGCCTTGCAAACATAGGAAATGGTAGCAAAGCATACAGGGGAGAATTCTGCCATGCCATGTCAGCTGAGAAAGGCAGAATTTTCTGATTCTGATTCTGATTTCTAAAGCCCATCGATATGTCCTATGGAACTTCAAGTGTATAGAGAACATTTTTTTTATTATTAACTTTTACAAAATCACACATGAAAATACTTTTACCTGCATGGAACTCAAAGTTGGCTTCAGCTGTGAATCCACAGCTGCTGTGATCTAAGGTATCATAATGCATCTTAAAGAACTCTGAGAGTCTCTTTCCAAAAAGAAAAGAAAATATTTGGCTGGAAAACAAGGAGCCATTTAAGTTTATTCATAAGATAAACAAGGAAGTTCTCAAATTCCACATATGAGTGAAATTATATGATATATGTCTTTCTCTGACAGACTTATTTCACTTAGCATAATACCCTCTAGTTCCATCCACATTGTTTCAAATGCCAAGATTTCATTCTTTTTCATTGACAAGTAGTATTCCATTGTGTGTGTGTGTGTGTGTGTGTGTGTATTCACATCTTCTTTAGCCATTCATAACAGATGAACAAAAGGGAAGGGAAGGGAAAATAAGATAAAAAAACATAGAGGAAGGCAAACCATAAGAGACTGTTAAATTCAGAGAACAAACTGAGGACTTCTGGAGGGGAGTTGGGTGGGAGGATGGGTTAAATGGGTGATAGGCATTAAGGAGGGCAGTTTTTGGGATAAGCACTGGGTGGTTTTACTCCTGAAGTCAAGACTACACTGTATGTTAATTAACTTGAATTTAAAAATAAATAAATAGCAAAAAGAAATTAAATAACAAGGAGTAATTAATATGGTGGAGTAGTAGGGGGCCCCTGGGCTTGTCTCAATCCCTGAACACAGCTAAATCAACATCAAATCATTTTCAACACCCAGGAAATCAATCTGAAGTTTGGAAAAATGGTCTGCATACTTTGAGACAGAGAACCTGGAAGATACGAGGTGCAGAGACATGAATTGGGGGAGACAAAAGCCGTGGTTCATGGATGGTAGGGAGCCATTTTCATGGATAGAAGGAGTGAGGGGAAGAGAGAGCATCACATCAGGTTCACACAAGAAAAGCACTTCCCCAATACCATTGACTGGGGAATTGAAGAAACTATTGCAAGTTCTTGCAAGTGGTGGAGCTTAAATATGGAGGTTTGGGAAACTGGCACCAAAGAAGTTGATGCAAGCAGGTGGCTGTGCTCCCAGGGAGAAGGAGGGTGGATGTCCAAGAGTGGACACCAGACAGCATGGTGTGGGGTTCCCCTGAGTTGCACTGGGAGAGAATGTTTCCTTTCCTGCATTTGGAAGAGAGTATATTGCCTCTCCAAGGCAAAAGACCCAGCTGGTGCCTTTGAGTGGCCTTTCAACAACAGGTGACAAAGGTGCATGCAGAGGGCAGCTAACCTGGTCACAATTTTTTTCTCTGCTTCACCATACACTCCTGGCACCTCCATCGCTGTGCAACTGCTTTAATGGGATGGAATGGTGTCAAGTGCAACACTGCAAGGCTCTCCTCCAGAGGAGGGAACAGCTCTACACCTTGCTGGTCTGAGATTTTGCGTTTTGAATCCTGGCTGTGTGCTAGATACTTTGATGACCCAGGCACAGACGGGTTGAGGGCAGGGATCTGACAGAAGCCTGGGACATAGGAGGGGAGATTGTCCGTGAAGGTTTCTTGAGCAGCAGCTGGCATAAGCTTCCTGCCCCAGGGATGAGAGAGGAGGTTGATGCCACCTTCCCCCCACTGTTTGGTGGGACCTCAGTGTATAACACAGTGCCCCTAGTGAAGGCTGGAGCCACTTACACCAAACCTTGCCCCACCCCCACCCCCACCCCGGCACCCTGCAGGGACATCTTTGCTAGAGCAGGTCTGATTGTTAGCCAGCACAGTGAATCTCTCCCCCAGAGGACCAACACAGGCACCCTGTATGCACCAAGTCTACTGATTACTCCAAAGCGTCAGCTTCAGTTCTGGTGGAAATAGTACCAGCATTTTCTTTTTTTATTCATTTCTTTATTTTTTCTCTATCTCTCTGTCTTTTGGAATTAGGATTATAGTTTTTTGATCATTTGTTTGTTTGTTTCATTTCCTTTACTAATTATTTGGATCGGGCTCCTTTTTTTCTTCTTTCTTTCTTTCTTTCTTTCTTTTTTTCCTTTGGAATCAGGTTTATAGTTTTTGTGTGTCTGTTTGTTGTTGCTGTTGTTGTTTTGTTGTTGTTCCTTTTCTTTTTCTCATATTTTGGATCAGGCTTTTTTTTTTTTTTTAGTCAATCGTGTTTTAACCAACAAATCAAAGCACACCTAGGTAAAGGTCCAAACACTCCCCACTGCAAGCAAGGAGGAATTATGCAGAGGACTGACCTGGGGGAAAGAGCAGCCAGATCACAGCAGCAGAGTGCAAACAGCATATACCAGAAACACTTCCTGAAGCACCAAGCTCTGGACAGTGTATGACCTTGTCCTAATGTAGCGTTACTCTCAGGAGCAGGAAACATAAAAGGCTTTCATAACACACAAAATAGAGAAACCTAGACAAAATGACAAGATGGGAGAATTCTCCCTAAAAGAAAAACCAAGAAGAGAACACAGCCAAGGATTTGTTCAAAATAGATATAAGCAATATATCTGAACAGAATTTACAACAACAGTCATAAGAATACTAGCTGTAAAAAGCACAGAAGACAGCAGAGAAACCTTTGCAGCAGAGATTAAAAAAATAAAACTTAAAAACTAGTCAGGCAAAAAGCAAACAAACAAACCTATAATTGAGTTGCAAAACTGACTAGACGTAATCACAGCAAGGATGGAAAAAAAAACAGTGGAATGAATAGGAGATACAGAAAATTAAATTATGGAAAATAATGAGGCTGAAAAGAGAGGGAAAGACAACTATTAGATAATGAATATAGACTTAGAGAAGTCAGCAATTCCATAAAGCACAATAATATCCTTATTATAGGAATTCCAGAAGAGGAAAGGCTGGAAAAAGGAGACAAAGGTGTATTTGAACAAATTAGAGCTGAGAAGCTCCCCAATCTGGGGAAGGAAACAGGCGCTCAAATCCAAGAGGCAGAGAGAACACCCATCAAAATCAACAAAATCAAGTCAACACTGTGACACCTGGGTAACTCATTCGGTTGAGCATCTGACTCTTGATTTTGCCTCCGGTCATAATCTCCAGGTTCATGAGATCATGCCCTGTGTCAGGCTCTGTGCTGACAGCACAGAGTCTGCTTGGGATTCTCTTTCCTCTTTCTGCCCCTCCCACACTCATTTTCTAAATAAACTTTAAAAAAAAGTCAACACCAAGACGTATTATAGTGAAATGTGCAAATATAAGATAAAGGGAGAATTCTGAAAGCAGCTAGGGACAAAAAGTACTTAACCTACAAGGGTAGACACATAAGGTTACCAACTGACCTGAGCACAGAGGTTTGGCAGGACAGATTGGAGTGTCATGTTATATTCAACATGCTAAATGGGAAAAATATTCAGCCAATAATACCTTATTTAGCCAAGCTGGCATTCAGAATAGAAGGAGAGATAAAGAGTTTCTAAGAAAAGAAAAAACTAAAGGAATTTGTGAACGCTAAATCAGTTCTGCAAGAGATATTAAAAAGGTCCGTATAAATGGGAAAAAGAGAACAAAAGCAACTAAGACTAGAAAAGAACGGAGGCAGTCTACAGGAACAACAACTTTTTAGGTAATAAAATGGCACTAAATTCATATCAATAATTACTCTAAATGAAAATGAAATTAATGCTCCAATCAAAAGATATAGTGTATCAGAATGGATTAAAAAAATCCATTGATATGGTTCTTACAAAAGACACATTTTAGACGTGAAGAAATGTCCAAATTGAAAGTGAGGTGGTGGAGAAACATTTATCATGATAGTGAACATCAAAAGAAAGCTGAAGTATGCATCCTTATATCAGACAATCAAGATTTTAAATGAAAACCTGTAATAGATAAAGAAAAGCACTATATTATACTAAAGTGGTCTATCCAAAGACAAGACCTAACAGTTGTAGATATTTATACCTCCAAACTGGGAACAACCAAATATTTAGTTCAATTAATAACAACCTTAAGGAACTCATTGATAATAATACAGTAATTGTAAAGGACTTTAACACACCACTGAAAACAATGTATGGATTACCTAAGCAGAAAACTAACAAGGAAACAATGGCTTTGAATGACACACTTGAACAGATGGACTTAACAGATATATTCAGAGAATTTTTCCTAAAGCATTAGAATACATATGAAATGCAATGTTAATTTCAAATTGTTCCACAAAACATTTAGTGGAATTCACATTAAAAAATTTGCCAGAGTAGACCACATACTGGGTCACAAATCAAGCCTCAACCAGTACAAAATGATTGAGATTATATTTTTAGACAGCAGTGCTATGAAACTTGAAGTCAACTGCAAGAAAATATTTGGAAAGACCATAAATACATGGAATTTAAAGAACATCCTACTAAAGAATGAAGGGGTTAACCAGGAAATTAAATAATAAATAAAAAAAATACATGGAAGTAAGTGAAAATGAAAACACAACAGTTCAAATCCTTTAGGATGCAGCAAAGGCAGTCATAAGATGGAAGTATATAGCAATGCAGGCCCAAATACACAACTTAAACTTACACCTAAAGGAGCTGGAAAAAGAACAGCAAATAAAGCCCAAAACTAGTAGAAGAAGAGAAATAATAAAGATTGGAGCAGAAATAAATTATATAGGAACCAAATTAAACACACACACACACGCACGTGCGCGCACACGCACACAGCAGAACAGATCAGTGCAAATAGGAGCTTGTTCTTAGAATTTGAAGACAATGATAAACCACGACCCAGACTTATCAAAAAGAGAAAGGACCCAAGTAAATAAAATCATAAACAAAAAAAGACAGATCACAGCCACCACCACAGAAAGACAATTATAAGAAAATATTATGAGCATTATAGGTCAAAAAATTTGGCAATCTGGAAGAAAGGGATAAATTACTAGAAACATGTAAACTACTGAAACTGAAACAGGAAGAAAATAGAAAATTTGAACAGATGCATAACCAGCAAAGTAACAGAATAAATAATCAAAAATCTCCCAACAAACATGAGTCCAAGGTCGAATGGCTTTCCAGGGGAATTCTACCAAAAATTTAAAGAAGAGTTAATACTTATTTTTCTGAAGTTGTTCCACAAAACTGAAATGGAAGGAAAATGCTCAAAATCATTCTATGAGTCCAGCATTACCTTGGTTCCAAAACCAGACAAAGACCCCATTAAAAAGGAGAATTACAGAATAATATCCCTGATGAAGATAGATGCAAAAACTCTCAACAAATACTAGTAAATCTAATCTAACAGTACATTAAAAGAATGATTCACCATGATCAATGGGATTTATTCCTGGGCTATGGAGGTGGTTCAAATCAATCAACATGATACACCACATTAAGAAAGGAAAAGAACCATATGATCTTCTCGATAGATGCAGAAAAAGCATTTGACAAAATACAACCTCCATTCTCTATAAAAATGTTCAACAAAGTACAGATAGAAAGAACATATCTCAACATCATAAAGGCCATATACAAACGACCCACAGCTAATACCATCCTCAGTGGGGAAAAACTGAGAGCTATTCTCCTAAGGACAGGAACATGACAGGTATGTCCACTCACACTACTGTTGTTCAACATAATATTAGAAGTTCTAGCTTAAGCAATCAGACAACAAAAAGAAATAAAAGACATCCAAATCAGCAAGGCAGGAGTCAAAATTTTACTCTTCACTGAAGACATGATACTCTACATAGAAAACCTGAAAGACTCCACCAAAAAATGTCCATAACTGATATATGAATTCAGCAAACTTGCAGGACATGCTATAAACATACAGAAATCTGTTGCATTTGTATAGATCTATAATGAAGCAGAAGAAAGAGAAATCAAGGATTCAATCCCATTTACAACTGCACAAAAACCCATGAGATACCTAGGAAGAAACTTAGCCAAAGAGGTAAAGGATCTGTACTATGAAAATTATAGTACACTTGTGAAAGAAATTGAAGAAGACACAAAGAAATGGAAAAGCATTCCATGCTCATGGATTGGAAGAACAGATGGTCAGAGAACACCTCTATATTGAGACATAATTCCTCTCCTCTTTAGGATAGCATAAATTTAATTATTCCCTTCTAACCAATACAATACAAGTGATAGCACAATATACTTCAAGCCAGAACAAGGTGCTAAAATGACAATGGCTTTTATCTTGGGTATACTTGCTGTCTCTCTCTCTCTCTCAGACTACTCACTCTCTCTGGGTAAACCAGCTTCCATGTTATAAGCAGTCCTACTGAGAGTCCCAAATGGTGAGGAACTGAAACCACCAGTTAACAGCCAGTGAGGAACTGAAGTTTTTTTGTAAACAACCACAAGAGTCATGCCTTGAGATGACAGCAGATCTGGCCAACATTTTGACTAAACATTTATGGAAGACTGAGCTAGAACCATTTAGCTAGGTACTATGTACTTTATCCTCAGAAACTATGTGAAATAATAAGTGCTTGTTGTTTTAACTGCTCAATTTTAGGATAACTAGTTATGCTGCAATTGATAACTAAGAACTATTCATGAATATATCTATTATATTTCTTATTACTTACTTTTTCCTTCTTTCTCTATTCATATTCATCACTGTATAATCACATTCATTCCAATAGCCACCTATGATTATTAAATGCCACCTGTATGATGATGGATTCCAAATTAATATTCTGATTCTGTACTTCTCCATTGACATTCACACTCATATTTTGAAACCTGAATCACATCTTTATAAAGATACTTAATTAGCACCACAAAACATAGCCAAAGGGAAATCATCATTATTGTTTTTTTTTTCTCCTCTAACCACCCTCTAACTTAACCTGTTTCACTCTACTTCCCATCTCTGTAAGTGGCACTACTATTTACTCAGCTGCCCAGCATAAAAAAACTGGCAATCTTCCTTGATTCTTCTTTTCCTTTTATATTCCATTATGTATTTTATTGTCATATCTTGTAACAATACTTCAAAACATATCTCAGATCTGACTACTTTTTATCACTTGCATCAATACCCAAGTACCATCACCTCACTTGGATTACTGACTGCAATAGCCTCCATATTTCCATATTTCAAACCCCCTTAATCTCTTTCAATATAGCAGTCAGAGTGATCATTCAAAATATGAATCAAATCACAATACTCCCAAACTGAAAGAAACCTTTATTAATTTCCAATCAAACTCAGAATAAAATCTGAGGATCTACAAGACCTCACTTTTAATAGCCTCAGTCTACCTTTCCAACCACAACTCCTTATCCTTCTCTCATGAGTTCACTGTGCTTCAGCCATTTTGATCTTCTACATTATATTAAACTCATCATGATAATTCCTGCTTGTGTCTTTGAATCAGATGCTCTGTCTCTTGCTGGAATATTCTTCCCCTGGATTTTGAAATCAGATACCCATATCTCATAATTCAAATCTCAGCTTAAATTAATATCACTTCCTCTGAGAGTTGCTCTCTGACCATTTCATTTAATGTAACGATCCCTTCCTGCCCTCCATCACTGTCTAACATTTCCCTCATTTATTATTTTACTAAAATGATTACTTCTTATACTCTGTCTCTTCTGCTAGTAAATCCCGTTAATATCCCAGTAGTCCTAGCTCTTAAAGCAGTGACTGAGGCATAGCTCATATTTAATATGTTTATTGAATTAATTACAAGAGAAGACAAGACATAGGTTTATACTTATGTTTAACAAGGAAGCATTATGGATCTCATTCTTGACATTTTCTTCTCTAATATTCCTGTGGACTGACCTAATTGTTTAGTTCATGAGCCATTGTACAACTGAAAAAAAAATATGTGAGAACCTTAGAATTAAAATCAGAATATTTTTAAATACGTATAATGTGTCAGAATTCACCATGTCTTGTCTTGTCTCTGTGTTGGGAACTTTGCTATTCACAGCAGAAACCTTGGTAAGTTTATATTACGGTCTTATACAAGGAAACAGGTGGACCAACAAAGTAAAATGAACAAAAGAACTATAATCTATGAATGTAGCATGTATAAACCGTATAATATATAACAGTGGTTAAAAAAATACCAGACACGGGATGCCTGGGTGGCTCAGTTGGTTAAGTGGCTGACTTCGGCTCAGGTCATGATCTCGCAGACTGTGAGTTCGAGCCCCGCGTCGGGCTCTGTGCTGACAGCTCAGAGCCTGGAGCCTGTTTCAGATTCTGTGTCTCCCTCTTTCTGACCCTCCCTCGTTCATGCTCTGTCTCTCTCTGTCTCAAAAATAAATAACGTTAAAAAATTAAAAAAAAAAAAAAACAGACATGAAAGACCAGAATTTTCTGGCTCTAATATGTAGTAGCAATAACCTTAACAAATTACTAAAATTTTCTGAAACTTAATTTCCTCACTACAAAATGGGTAAGATAAGACAAATCACAGAGTGATTGTGACATTAAAAGGAATAATATAGGTAAGAAATTTGGCACTGGGCATATGGTAATTTTTAATAAATATTAGTGGATACTTATAGTAATAAAAGAAATAATAATAGTGATAGGATTATTATTTTTGTCATTGTTTTAGGACTCTAATTTCACTAATTTTGAAAATTATTTCTCATGGTCAGTCCTGCAGTATACACCTCATATATGTCATGTCATTAAATAATATACAGATGCCTTGAAATCAATTAACCAGAATGAACCATTTAGTCTAAACAATGAAAGTGGATGTGAAAATTCGCTATGTACTACGTTAGTATGATGCTATTGAAAGTTTTAACTGATGATATTAAGGATGTGTGTACTTATTGACCAAGTCAAAATATGGCAAGAACAGCAGGTTGTTACTGTTGTTGTTTTCTCCCTAGAGTATATCTTTCTCACAATAGAGGCAGTGCTAGAAAACTTATCAATTGATGTCATGATCTGCATTTATGCTTACCTGGGCCTCAAACACTCCCAGTAAATGTTTATTGAATTGAATACGATTGTAAATATCTTCTGGCAGATGGTGCCTTTCTTGCAGAATGTCCACACTAATTACAGACTTATAGATCTAATAATGTTTTGCTTTTATTTTTGTCAAATCTATTAAATTCTGATTTTTTGGCTAATCCTAGTATCTATGTTGCCTACCACTTTATCTTGCTTATCTCAAGTTAGAAGTAAACATATTAAAACCTAGAAGCTGTGTACTAATAACTGGTAGCAAAGACTAAAATAATAAGCTTAAGCAGATCCATCTATTATATTATAATTAATTCATTACACATTTTCAAATTTAGACTTATTATCTACTCTGATACTATAAATATTTCAGTCTCAATTCTTGCCATTCTATTTATAAATAATAGTGTTCCCTAGGTTCTTATGTTGTCTGCTTCCTGCAAGAACAAAAGAAGCTTTGAACCAACAGTAAACCAAAGGGTATTTTGACCCAACCGTGTTTAAAAACATATTTGAGGGGCCCCTGGGTGGCTCAGTCATTTAAATGTCTGACTTCAGCTCAGGTCATGATCTAACGGTTCATGGGTTCAAGTCCTGCATCAGGTTCTGTGTTGACAGCTCAGAGCTTGGAGTCTGCTTCAGATTCTGTGTCTCCCTTTCTCTACGTCCCTCCCCAGTGCTCTCTCTCTCTCAAAAATAAACAAACATTATTTTTTTTTTAAAAAAGCATATTTGAAATCTAACATTTGAAGTTTGAGAAGAAAATACTGCAAAAACCTTGAAATTCTATGAATTGAGGAAGATAAAGTTGCTAGGAATAACTTAAATACTGTTTATTTTCTCCAAAGAATTTAGTAGCTTGTCATATAAAACTTGACTTTTTGTCGTAGGCTCTGGGTCTACAGTTCTCTCTTGTCTAGCAAGAGAGTAGGACACGGTAAAAAATGAGAGATGGCTAATGTCTGGGAAGACAAGACCCCTGAATAAGGGTCCTTGCCTCATATATATTCAGATCAGAAGGCTTACAAATGTGATGGGCATGCACAAAGAGACAAAGAAACTGTGAACATTAACTTGGGGACATGAGGGAAAATGGGAATTTTGAAGATATACAGTGTCTGGGGTATGGGTCAATATAAAACAAAATCCTGGTGCCAGTCAGATGGGTAGATGGTTGTTAAAGGCAGACAGGAGTGCCATGCCTGTTTATCTTTGCTAGCCTAGGGGATGAGAGAGATAGTGGAAATAACCTCAGGGTTAATAAGGCACCCTTTCTTTTGTTAACCATCTCCACTCTGGGTTGCTTTGCCTGCAGCGCAGTGGTCCATAGTCCACCAATAGTCCAATTCACTAACCTGGCCCTATCCTCCTGTGAAGGCAGCTTTTCTGCAATAGTACTAAGTTGGGGGTGCTTCCACTCTGAATATCTAGTCTTGTTTACTTCATATACCGATGTAATGTGCATCTTTGCACCATTTTTATTTTAGGTCTTTTCCTCTCCCTCTCTATTCTGGGGGCTCTGCACCCCCTCTCTATTTTTGGGCAACTTTGCACCCCATATTCTTGGGGTGCCAATCTTGTTTACCCAAACTCGGGTGTGAGCATTTTATGACTTTGTATTCCTTTATGTCTTGTTATTTTTTTATATTAAAAAGGTAAAGTTTTATTTTTATTTATTTTATTTATTTTTTAATTATATGAAATTTATTCTCAAATTAGTTTCCATATAACACCCAGTGCTCATCCCAAAAGATGCCCTCTTCAATGCCCTGTTAATCCATTGTTGTAAACCCAGGGGATTCTTCACTTTATCCCCCACAATTTTATAGGGTCCAAAGTAATTTCTAGCTGTGGATGAGGAAATTGTACATAGTAATCCTTATTTCAGGAAAACAAAACAAAACAAAAGAAAAACATGATATCATATGGACCTCTGATGCATTTATTTGGAAAATAGAAAAACAGGAATTTCCTCAAAATGCAGTTTGTTTCATCTTAAAACTTCTTCAATATTAAAATTCCCCTTTTCATGTTTTTATTTTTTTATTAAATGAATTTTGTTTTAGAAATAAAATCATACTATGCTTAAATTTAAGCAAATATCAAGTGAGTTGTATAATAACTATAAAATCTTCTTATGGACCCGCTAGTAACTTCTAGTTCATTATGTAAAAATTATACTTCTATTACATTGGCTACAAAATTTTATTTTTTCCCTTCACTTTTAAAACTAATGTCAAAAAGCCCCCCTAGGCTTTAGAAGGCAATTACAATCACCATCTGAAAACAATTCCTACTGTCTTTTAATATCTCAAGTGTATCCCAAGGACATTATGATTGGATCTACAAAGGCACAGAAGTAGTCTGAACTATTCTTTTTTTTTTTTTTCAATATATCAATTTTATTGTCAAGTTGGTTTCCATACAACACCCAGGGCTCATCCCAAAAGGTGCCCTCCTCAATACCCATCACCCACTCTCCCCTCACTCCCACCACCCATCAACCCTCAGTTTCATCTCAGTTTTTAAGACTTTCTTATGCTTTGGCTCTCTTCCACTCTAACCACTTTTTTTTCCTTCCCCTCCCCCATGGGTTTCTGTTAAGTTTCTCAGGATCCACATAAGAGTGAAACCATATGGTATCTGTCTTTCTCTGTATGGCTTATTTCACTTAGCATAACACTCTCCAGTTCCATCCATGTTGCTACAAAGGGCCATGTTTCATTCTTTCTCATTGCCACGTAGTACTCCATTGTGTATATAAACCACAATTTCTTTATCCATTCATCAGTTGATGGACATTTAGGCTCTTTCCATAATTTGGCTATTGTTGAGAGTGCTGCTATAAACATTGGGGTACAAATGCCCCTATGCATCAGCACTCCTGTATCCCTTGGGTAAATTCTTAGCAGTGCTATGGCTGTGTCATGGGGTAGATCTATTTTTAATTTTTTGAGGAACCTCCACACTGTTACCCAGAGTGGCTGCACCAATTTGCATTCCCACCAACAGTGCAAGAGGGTTCCCGTTTCTCCACATCCTTGCCAGCATCTATAGTCTCCTGATTTGTTCATTTTGGCCACTCTGACTGGCGTGAGGTGATATCTGAGTGTGGTTTTGATTTGTATTTCCCTGATGAGGAGCGACGTTGAGCATCTTTTCATGTGCCTGTTGGCCATCCGGATGTCTTCTTTAGAGAAGTGCCTATTCATGTTTTTTGCCCATTTCTTCACTGCGTTATTTGTTTTTCAGGTGTGGAGTTTGGTGAGCTCTTTATAGATTTTGGATACTAGCCCGTTGTCTGATATGTCATTTGCAAATATCTTTTCCCATTCCTTTGGTTGCCTTTTAGTTTTGTTGGTTGTTTCCTTTGCTGTGCATAAGTTTTTTATCTTCATAAGGTCCCAGTAGTTCATTTTTGCTTTTAATTGCCTTGCCTTTGGAGATGTGTCAAGTAAGAAATTGCTACGGCTGAGGTCAGAGAGGTCTTTTCCTGCTTTCTCCTCTAGGGTTTTGATGGTTTCCTGTCTCACATTCAGGTCCTTTATCCATTTTGAGTTTCTTTTTGTGAATGGTGTGACAAAGTGGTTTAGTTTCAATCTTCTGCATGTTGCTGTCCAGTTCTCCCAGCACCATTTGTTAAAGAGACTGTCTTTTTTCCATTGGATATTCTTTCCTGCTTTGTAAATGATTAGTTGGCCATGCATTTGGGGGTCTAGTTCTGGGGTTTCTATTTTACTCCATTGGTCTATGTGTCATCTGTTTTTGTGCCAATACCATGCTGTCTTGATGATGACAGCTTTGTAGTAGAGGCTAAAGTCTGGGATTGTGATGCCTCCTGCTTTGGTCTTCTTCTTCAAAATTACTTTGGCTATTCGGGGCCTTTTGTGGTTCCATATGAATTTTAGGATTGCTTGTTCTAGTTTCGAGAAGAATGCTGGTGCCATTTTGATTGGGATTGCATTGAGTGTGTAGATAGCTTTGGGTAGTATTGACATTTTGACAATGTTTATTCTTCCAATCCATGAGCATGGAATGTTTTTCCATTTCTTTATATCTTCTGCAATTTCCTTCATCAGCTTTCTATAGTTTTCAGCATACAGATCTTTTACATCTTTGGTTAGATCTATCCCTAGGTATTTTATGTTTCTTGGTGCAATTGTGAATGGGATCAGTTTCTTTATTTGTCTTTCTGTTGCTTCATCATTAGTGTATAAGAACGCAACTGATTTCTGTACATTGATTTTGTATCCAGTAACTTTGCTAAATTTGTGTATCAGTTCTAGCAGACTTCTGGTGGAGTCTATCGGATTTTCCATGTATAATATCATGTCAACTGCAAAAAGTGAAAGCTTAACTTCATCTTTGCCAATTTTGATGCCTTTGATTTCCTTTTGTTGTCTGACTGCTGATGCTAGCACTTCCATCACTATATTAAACAACAGCGGTGAGAGTGGGCATCCCTGTCGTGTTCCTGATCTCAGGGAAAAAGCTTTCAGTTTTTCCCCATTGAGGATGATGTTAGCTGTGGGCTTTTCATAATTGGCTTTTATGACCTTTAAGTATGTTCCTTCTATCCCGACTTTCTCGAGGGTTTTTATTAAGAAATGTTGCTGAATTTTGTCAAAGGCATTTTCTGCATCGATTGACAGGATCATATGGTTCTTATCTTTTCTTTTATTAATGTGATGTATCACGTTGATTGATTTGTGAATGTTGAACCAGCCCTGCATCCCAGGAATCTATCCCACTTGATCATGGTGAATAATTCTTTTTATATGCTGTTGAATTCGATTTGCTAGTATCTTATTGAGAATTTTTGCATCCATGTTCATCAGGGATATTGGCCTGTAGTTCTCTTTTTTTAGTGGGTCTCTGGTTTAGGAATCAAAGTAATACTGGATTCATAGAATGAGTCTGGAAGTTTTCCTTCCCTTTCTATTTCTTGGAATAGCTTGAGAAGGATAGGTATTATCTCTGCTTTAAACGTCTGGTAGAACTCCCCTGGGAAGCCATCTGGTCCTGGACTCTTATTTGTTGGGAGATTTGTGATGACTAATTCAATTTCTTCGCTGGTTATGGGTCTGTTCAAGCTTTCTATCTCCTCCTGATTGAGTTTTAGAAGTGTGTGGGTGTTTAGGAATTTGTCCTTTTCTTTCAGGTTGTCCAGTTTGTTTGCAATTAATTTTTCATAGTACCCCTGATAATTGCTTGTGTCTCTGAGGGATTGGTTATAATAATTCCATTTTCATTCATGATTTTATCTATTTGGGTCATCTCCTTTTCTTTTTGAGAAACCTGGCTAGAGGTTTATCAATTGTGTTTATTTTTTCAAAAAACCAACTCCTGGTTTCGTTGATCTGCTCTACAGGTTTTTTAGATTCTATATTGGTTATTTCTGCTCTGATCTTTATTATTTCTCTTCTTCTGCTGGGTTTAGGCTGTCTTTGCTGTTCTGCTTCTATTTCCTTTAGGTGTGCTGTTAGATTTTGTATTTGGGATTTTTCTTGTTTCTTGAGATAGGCCTGGATTGCAATGTATTTTCCTCTCAGGACTGCCTTCGCTGCAATCCAAAGCGTTTGAATTGTTGTATTTTCATTTTCATTTGTTTCCATATATTTTTTTAATTTCCTCTCTAATTGCCTGGTTGACCCACTCATTCTTCAGTAGGGTGTTCTTTAACCTCCATGCTTTTGGAGGATTTCCAGACTTTTTCCTGGGGTTGATTTCAAGCTTCATAGCATTGTGGTCTGAAAGTATGCATGGTATGATTTCAATTCTTGTAAACTTATGAAAGGCTGTTTTGTGACCCAGTATATGATCTATCTTGGAGAATGTTCCATGTGCACTCGAGAAGAAAGTATATTCCGTTGCTTTGGGATGCAGACTTCTAAATATATCTGTCAAGTCCATCTGATCCAATGTATCATTCAGGGCCCTTGTTGCTTTATTGACCGTGTGTCTAGATGATCTATCCATTTCTGTAAGTGGAGTGTTAAAGTCCCCTGCAATTACCACATTCTTATCAATAAGGTTGCTTATGTTTGTGAGTAATTGTTTTATATATTTGGGGGCTCCTGTATTCGGCACATAGACATTTATAATTGTTAGCTCTTCCTGATGGGTAGACCCTGTGATTATAATATAATGCCCTTCTTCATCTCTTGTTTCAGCCTTTAATTTAAAGTCTAGTTTGTCTGATATAAGAATGGCTACTCCAGCTTTCTTTTGACTTCCAGTGGCATGATAAATAGTTCTCCATCCCCTCACTCTCAATCTGAAGGTTTCCTCAGGTGTAAAATGAGTCTCTTGTAGACAGCAAATAGATGGGTTTTGTTTTTATATCCATTCTGATACACTATGTCTTTTGGTTTGCACATTTAGTCCATTTACATTCAGTGTTATTCTAGAAAGATATGGGTTAGAGTCATTGTGATGTCCGTAGGTTTCATGTTTGTAGCGATGTCTCTGGTACTTTGTCTCACAGGATCCCCCTTAGGATCTCTTGTAAGGCTGGTTTAGTGGTGATGAATTCCTTCAGTTTTTGTTTGTTTGGGAAGACCTTTATCTCTCCTTCTATTCTAAATGACAGACTTGTTGGATAAAGGATTCTTGGCTGCATTTTTTTTTCTGTTCATCACATTGAAGATTTCCTGCCATTCCTTTCTGGCCTGCCAAGTTTCAAAGGAGAGATCAGTCACGAGTCTTATAGGTCTCCCTTTATATGTTAGGGCACGTTTACCCCTTGCTGCTTTCAGAATTTTCTCTTTATCCTTGTATTTTGCCAGTTTCACTGTGATATGTCGTGCAGAAGATCAATTCAAGTTACGTCTGAAGGGAGTTCACTGTGCCTCTTGGATTTCAGTGTCTTTTTCCTTCCCCAGTTGAGGGAAGTTCTCAGCTATTATTTCTTCAAGTACCCCTTAAGCACCTTTCCCTCTCTCTTCCTCCTCTGTAATACCAGTTATGAGTATATTATTTCTCTATAGTGCATCACTTAGTTCTCTAATTTTCCCCTCATACTCCTGGATTTTTTTTTATCTCTCTTTTTCTCAGCTTCTTTTTCCATAATTTTTTCTTCTAGTTCACTTATTCTCTCCTCTGCCTCTTCAACCCGAGCTGTAGTTGTCTCCATTTTATTTTGCAACTCATTGATAGCATTTTTTAGCTCCTCCTCGCTGTTCCTTAGTCCCTTGATCTCTGTTAGCAAGAGATTCTCTGCTGTCCTTTATACTGTTTTCAAGCCCAGCGATTAATTTTATGACTATTATTCTAAATTCACTTTCTGTTATTTTGTTTAAATCATTTTTGATCAGTTCCTTAGCTCTTTTTAGTTCCTGGACTTTTTTCTGTGGGGAATTCTTCCGTTTCGTCATTTTGGATAGTCCCTGGGGTGGTGTGGGACTGCGGGTCACTTCCCTTGTGCTGTCTTGAATAACATGCCTTGGTGGGCGGGGCCGCAGTCAGACCTGATGTCTGTCCCCAGCCCCCCACCTGGGCCACAGTCAGACTGGTGTGTGCCTTCTCTTCCCCTTTCTCTTAGGGGTGGGATTCAGTGTGGGGTGGCTGGCCTGTCTGGGCTACTTGTACACTGCCAGGCTTGTGGTGCTGGGGATCTGGCGTATTAGCTGGGGTGGATTGGCAGGGTGCACAGGGGCGGGAGGGTCAGGCTCAGCTGGCTTTTCCTTTGGAGATCTGCTTTGGGAGGGGCCTGGGGCACTGGGAGGGTGTCATACCCTCCTGAGGGATGGATAGGCAGAAGCACAGCATTGGGTGTTTGCGTGGTGCAAGCAAGTTCCCTGGCAGGAACTGGTTCCCTTTGGAATTTTGGCTGGGGGATGGGTGAGGGAGATGGTGCTGGCGAGTGCCTTTGTTCCCCACCAAGCTGAGCTCTGTCATCAGGGGCTCAACAACTCTCCTTCCTGTTGTCCTCCAGCCCTCCCGTTCTCCGAGCAGAGCTGTTAGCTTATAATCTTCCAGATGTCAAGTCTCTCTTGCTTTTGGAACACACTCTGTCAGCCCCTCCGCTTTTGCAAGCCAGACTCGGATGCTCTGCTTGGCTGGCAGGCCCCCCCCTCTGCCCCGGCTCCCTCCCACCAGTCCCTGTAGTGTGCACCGCCTCGCTGCCCTTCCTACCCTCTTCCGTGGGCCTCTCATCTGCACTTGGCTCTGGAGACTCCATTCTGCTAGTCTTCTGGCAGTTTTCTGGGTTATTTAGGAAGGTGTAGGTGGAATCTAAGTGATCAGCAGGATGCGCAGTGAGCCCAGTATCCTCCTATGCCGCCATCTTCCCAGGATAGTCTGAACTATCTGAGGAAGTTTTTGCAGACCCACAATGATAGTGCTGACAGAGTACATCAATATGTTTTTTTTTCCCCTCTAGATTATCAGCCTTTGAAGAGCAAAGACTGTATCTCTCCTCTGCCTATTAAACTTAATGCCTAACACACTGTTTTGTATTTAATAGACATTTAATATGTATCTTCTGGATGAATGTGTTTTGACAGCAACAAAAATGGAAGTACAGGAAGCAAAAGATGGGTACAGAGAAATGTATGCTATAAATATTAAGGGAAACCTCTAAACCTCTATATATGTGAGAGAAAGATTAAGAGCAAGATTTGGTAACATATTGTGTACTGTGTGGTGCCAAGATTAATAACTAATTGTCCACTCCCCTCTTTAGGGTAAGACTAGTTATGAGATTGTATCCCCCATCATTTTCAATTTCTATAGAATCAGAGGAGAAAATTTATTGATTAGCCTTTGTAGACTGAAAATTTTTAAAGAATTTAAAAAAGTATAAACCTAGTAAAGTAAAACTTGCCATTATTTTACAGATTTTTACTCAAAAATATTCTGAAGTATGCACCAGTATCTTCTTCAAGTGCTCCTTATAAATATTTTGAATTTTGTGTCTCCTTATTAGAACTTTTAACAGAACAAATGTGGTTTTTGGGGAGAAGGGGATTAGAATACACAATTCATTAAAGGGCACTAAAAGTAAAGCAAAATCTATCCTTTGAAAAATGGCAAAATACAGATTTCTACTGTTAAAATAGGTATGCAAGTGATGCATCCTATTTTTACTGTTTCATGTTATAAAATATTTAAAACCAAAGCACAAAATGCAAAAGTATATATCTGTTTAGAATATATATTGTACAAATATTTTTCTGAATGCTGAAGTAAAATGGTATTACCTGTCATTACGTTTAAAACATTGTGTGTGTGTGCATTTATTGTCTAAATATACACTTCCAAACTGTTTGCATGTTGGCACATATTTGTTTTAAGGATAGCCTTATGCACATCTTACATTCTAAAAGAGAATGATATGGAAAAATAGGTAAAATTGTAATTTAAATAGCACTGCTATCTGTTGTCAATCCAAAGGTGAGATATGCAGCTTTCAATAGATTTGTAATTTTAAGTATCAAGATATTTCAATAGATGTTTACAATGGTAAATGAATTAAATACATATTCTACACAGGTATCCTCAAAATAATTACAGTCTACAATTCTGTGACATTTGGAATATTAAATACTTTTCAATGTCTACAAAACATCAACTTCATGTATTATAACAACCCAGATGTCCACTTTATATACTTGATGGTAGGAGTCATGATACTTTCAAAGTATGTATAATGAATCACAAAGTGCACCGGGTAAAACACGTTTTAAAAGTTAAGAACATTTATAAGGGTATATCAAATGAGAAGATATAAAAATTGTAAATATCTATGCCCCCAACTTAGAACACCCAAATATATGAATTAATTAATAACAAACAAACTCACTGATAATAATAGAAAAATAGTAGGAGACTTTAACACCCTACTTACAACAATGGACAGATCATCTAGGCAAAAAATTAACAAGGAAACAATGGCTTTGAATGACACACTGGACCAGATGGATCCTGGATATATTCAGAACATTCCATCCTAAAGCAACAGAACAAACATTCTTCTTGAGTGCACATAGAACATTCTTCAGTGAATCACACACTGGGTCACAAATCAGCCCTCAACAAGGACAAAAAGATTGAGATCACACCATGCATATTTTCCAACCACAATGCTATGAGAAGTCAAACACAAGAAAAAGTTTGGAAAGATCACAAATACATGGAGGTTAAAGAACAGCCTACTAAATAATGAATGGGTTAACCAAGAAATTAAAGAAAAAAATAAAAAAAATTACATGGAAGCAAACGAAAATGAAAACATGACAGTCCAAAACTTTTGGGGGGTATGCGTGGGTGGCTCAGTTGGTTAAGCAACTGACTTTGGCTTGGGTCTTGATCTCATGGTTTGCGGGTCTGAGCCCCGTGTCGGGCAGTGTGCTGACAAATCAGAGCCTGGAGCTTGCTTCAGATTCTGCATCTCCCCCTCTCCCTTCCCCGCTCCCACTCCCCCACTCGCACTCTCTCTCAAAAATAAACATTAAAAAAAATTTGTGATACAGAAAAGTCATTTATAAAAGGGAAGAATATTGCAATGCAGGCCTACTTCAAGAAGCAAGAGGTCTCAAATATACAACCTAACCTTACACCTAAAGGAGATTGAAAAATAATAGCAAATAAAGCCTAAAGCCAGAGAAGGGAAATAATAAAGGCTAGAGCAGAAGTAAATGATATAGATACAAACAACAACAACAACACAATAGAGAAGATCAATGAAATTAAGAGTTGGTTTTTTTGAAAGAATTAATAAAATTGATAAACTCCTAGCCAGACTTATCAAAAAGAAAAAAAAGAAAGGACACAAATACAATCATAAATGAAAAAAGAGATCACAACAACACAACTGTTTGCAGTAGTACAATTATGAAAGAATATTACGAAAAATTACATTTCATCAAACTCATCAATCTGAAAATAAGGGAAATTCCTAAAAATATGAACGACCAAAACAGAAATAGGAAGAAATTAAAAATTCAAACAGTCCCATAACCAGCAAAAAATTAAGTCAGTAATCAAAAAAAAAAAAAAAAAAAAGATGTCCCAACAAGCAAAAGTCCATGGCCAGATGGCTTCCCAGGGGAATTATTCCAAACATTTAAAGAAGAGTTAATACTTATTGTTCTCAAACATTTCCAAAAAATAGAAATAGAATGAAATATTTCATTCTCGTTCTATGAAGCAAGCATTACTGTGATTCCAAAACCAGACTACACTAAAAAGGAGAATTACAGGCCAATATCCCTGATGTACTTGGGGATGCAAAAATTCTCAACAAGATGATAGCAAATCAAATCAAATAGTACATTAAAATGATTCACCATGATCAAGTGGGATTTATTCCTGGGCTACAAGAATGGTTTAATAATTGTCATATACCACAATAATAAAAGAAAGGATAAGAACCATATGATGCAGAAAAAGCATTTAACAAAATATAGCATCCATTCTAGATAAAAATTCTCAAAAAATAGGGATGGAGAAAAATACCTCAACATAACAAGGCCATATACAAAAGACACACAGCTAATGCCATCCATAATGGGGTAAACTGAGAGCTTTTTCTCCACAGTCATGAACAAGACAGGGATATCCTCTCTCACCATTGTTACTTACATAGTACTGGAAGTCTTCACTTCAGTCATCAGACAACAACAAGAAATAAAAGACATCTAAAATAGCAAGGAAGAAGTCAAACTTTCACTATTTGCAGAAAACATGATACTCTATGTATAAAACCCAATATATTACACCAAAAAAATTACTAAAACTGATACACGAATTCAGCAAAGTTGCAGCATATAGAATGAGCTCTGATAGCTCAGAGCCTGGAGCCCACTTCAGACTCTGTGTCTCCCTCTCTCTCTCTGCCCCTCCCATACTTGCAGTCTCTCTCTCTCTCTCTCTCTCTCTCTCTCTCTCTCTCTCTCAAAAATAATAAATAAAACATTAAAAAAACAAAAAAATAAACCTGTTGCATAACTACACACCAGCAATGAACCAGCAGAAAAGGAAATCAAGGAATCAATCCAATTTATAATTACACCAAAACAATAAGAAATCTAGGAATAAGCCTGATCAAAGAGGTGAAAGATCTGTATTCTGAAAACTATACAACCCTTATGAAAGAAATCAAAGAAGACACAAAGAAATAGAAAAACATCCCATGCTCATTGATTGGAAGAACAAGTGTTAAAATGCCTATACTACCCAAAGCAAACTACACATTCAATGCACTCCCTATCATAATAGCACCAGCAATTTTCACAGAACTAGAACAAACAATCTTAAAAATTTTAAGGAACCACAAAAGCCCTCAAATAGCCAAAGAAATCTTGAAAAAGAAAAATAAAGCTGAGGACACCTGGGTGGCTCAGTCAGTTGAGTATCCTCTTGATATCGGCTCAGGTCATAATCTCACAATTTGTGAGATTGGGCTCTGTGTCAGTCTCTGCACTGACAGCATAGAGTTTGCTAGGGATTCTCTCCCCCACTCTGTCTCTGCCCCTCCCTTGCTCTCTCTCTCTCCCTCTTTCTTTCTCTATCTCAAAATAAATAAACATATAATAAATTAAAAATAATTATTAAAAAAAAAGAAAAACAAGCTGAAGGCATCACAATTCTTGACTTCAAGCTATATTACAAAGCTGTAGTCATCAAGACAGTATGGTACTGGCACAGAAACAGTCAAATAGATCAATTGAATAGAATGGAAAACCCAGAAATGACCTAAAACTATATAATAAACTACATTTTGGTAAAGCAGTAAAAAATATCTAATGGAAAAAAGGCAGTCTCTTCAACAAGTTCTGTTGGGAAAACTGGACAACGACATGCAGAGGGATGAAACTGGACCACTTTCCTACACCATACACAACAATGAATTCAAATGGATTAAATACCTAAATGTGAGACAGGAAGCCATCTCGATCCTAGAGGAGAATACAGGCTGCAACCGTTTTGACCTCAGCCATAGCAACTTCTTAATATACATGTCTCCAGAGTCAAGGGAAACAAAAGCAACAATCAGCTATTGGGACTTCATCAAGATAAAAATCTTCTGAATAGTGAATAAAACAATCAATAAAACTAAAAGTCACCTTAAGGAATGGGGCAAGATATTTACAAATGATATATCTGATAAAGGGTTAGTCTCCAAAACCTATAAATAACTACTTAAACTCAACACCCCAAAAATAAATAATACAGTTAAGAAATGAGCAGAATAAATGAAGAGACATTCTCCCAAAGACATACAGAGATGGCTAACAGAAACTTGAAAACATTCTCAGTATCATTCATCAGGGAAATACAAAGTCAAAAACACAATGAGATACCACCTCACACCTGTCAGAATGGCTAAAATTAATAACAGGAAACAAGAGATGTTGGTGAGGATGTGGAGAAAGGGGAACCCTCTTACACTGTTACTGAGATTACAAACTGGTGTAGCCACTCTGGAAAATAATGGAGTTTCCTCAAAAAGTTAAAACTAGACCTACTCTATGACCAGCAATTTCATTACTAGGTACTTACCCAAAACATACAAAAATACTGATTGAAGGGGCACACGAACCCTGATGTTTATAGCAGCATTACCAACAATAGCCAAACTATGGAAAGAGCTCTATTGTCCATTGACTGATTAATGGATACAGAAGATGTGGCAAATAGATAGATGATAGATAGATAGATAGATGATAGATAGATGATAGATAGATAATGTAATATTAGTCATCCGTCAAAAAGAATGAAATCTTGCCATTTGCAATGATGTGGATGGAGTTAGAGTGTATTATGGTTAGTGAAATAAGTCAGAGAAAGGCAAGTACTATATGATTTCATTCACATGTGGATTTTTAAAAAGAAAACAGGTGAACATAAGGTATGGGAAAAAATAGAGAAGGACTCAAACCATAAGTCACTGTTAACTATAGAGAACAAACAGAGGGTTAATGGAGGAAAAGCGGGCAAGGTGGTGGGCTAAATGGGTGATGGGTATTAAGGAGCGTACATGTTGTGATGAGCACTGGGTGTTATATGTAAGTGATGAATTACTGAATTGTATGCCCCAAACCAATTTTACCACATATGTTAAGTAACTGAAATTTAAATAAAAACTTGATATCAAAAGTACCACTCAATTATTGCAGTTTAATTTAATGTAGATTATAAAATGCTAAGAACTTCATGAGGCAAGGCTCTAATAAGAGAGAATTTTTAGGTTTTCATAAATCTAGGTAAAATAAACAAAAGAAATATTTTCCTTTTTAACCATTATTGAGTATCCTGTTCAGTAACATTATGTATATTCACATTATTGTGCAACCATTGTCATCATCTTTCTGAAGGACTTTTTTCTCTTCTCAAATCAAAGCTCTATGCTAGCAAAACAGTAACTCTTTATTCCCTGCTCTGACCAGATCCTCAAAACTGCCACTCTACTTTCTGTCTCTATGAGATTGACTGATCAACGCACTGTATATAAGTAGAATCATTAAATATTTGTCCCTTCTGGGACAAACTTACTTCACCTAGCATAATCTCTAAGGTTAATTTATATTGTATCATGTGTCAAAATTTCTATTTTTAAGGCTCAGCAATATTCATTCTATGTATGTATAGCATTTTACCAATTAATCCATTGGTGGTTACTTGGAATGCTTCCACATTTTGTTTATTGTGAGTAATGTTACTGTAAACAAGAGTGTATACATATCTGTTTAAGTCCTTGCTTTCAGTTCTTTTGGATATATGCCTAGGAATGGAACTGCCAAGTCCTATGATATTTGTATGTTTGATTTTTGGAGAAACAACCATACTGTTTCCTACAGTGCCTGTACCATTTTACATTCCTTTCAAGCAATGCAAAATGGCTCCAATGTATCTGAATTCTCACCAATACTTGTTCTTTTATATATTTTTGAATAATAGCCATCATAATGAGTATAAATTAGTACATAATATTGTATTTTTTATTTGAATTTATCTAATTATTAGTAATATTGAGCACTCTCATGTGTTTTTTATGGCCATTCTATATCATCTTTGCAGAAATATCTATTCAAGTCCTTGTACATTTTTAATTGGATTGTTTTCAGTAGTTCACTTGTAGAATTTTTAATATTTTTTGAAAAGCAATCTCTTATTAGACATATGACTTACAAATACTTTCACTCATTCTGCGTATTGACTTTTGACTCTTAATATTGCCTTTGAGGGGTGCCTATGTGGCTCAGTCGGTTAAGCGTCCGACTTTGGCTCAGGTCATGATCTCACAGCTCATGAGTTCAAGCCCCGTGTGGGGCTCTGTGCTGACAGCTCAGAGCCTGGAGACTGCTTCAGGTTCTGTGTCTCACTCTCTCTCTCTACCCCTCGTCCACTCATGCTCTGTCTCTCTCCGTCTCAAAAATAAATAATCATTAAAAACATAGTGCCTTTGTAGGCAAAACCTTTTTAAATTTGATGAACTACAATTTATCTCTCTTTCATTTACTGCTAGTGCTTTTGGTGTCATATCCAATAAATCATTACCAAATCCCATGTCAAGAAGCTTTTATCGTATGTATTTTTTTCTAAGAATTTTATAGATTTAGCTCTTACATTTAGGTATTTGCTCTATTTTGAGCTAATTTTTGTGTATGGTGTAAGAAAAAGGTCAAACTTCATATGTTACCCCAGCAAAATATGTAGAAAAGAATGTCCTTTTTCTGCTGAATTGTCTTGACACCCTTGTCAAAAACAATTTCACCATATGTACTTGGGTTTATTTCTGAGATCTTTAGTCTATGTCATTGGTATATATATTTGTGTTCATGCAAGTACCCCCTATTGTTTTTTAATTGTATTAATTGACTTTAATAAAATTTATTTCAGAGCAGAGAGAATTATATGTTTAAAAATGATTTATGAAAACTATTTGAATTTGGAATCGTGTTTGTTTCATCTGAGAAGGGTAAAAATATAATTTTTTTTATTTGAGTATAGTGGACACACAATGTTACATTGGTTTCTGGTGTGCAATTTAGTCATTTGACATATTTATACATTATGCTATGTTCACCACAAGTGTAGCTACCATCTATCCCCTTACATCGCTATTACAATATCATTGATTGTATTCTTTATGCTGTGCTTTTTCCCTATAATGTATTTGTTCAATAACTGCAAACTTGTATTTTCCTCTCCCTTTCACCTATTTTGCCTAGGTTTGCCCCCATCTCTGGCAACCATCACTTTGTTCTTTGTAATTGTAAGTCTGATTCTCCTTTTTTTTAATATGGATTCTTTTAATTTTCATTTATGATTGGAATCAAATGGAATTTATCCTCCTCATTCTAACTCATGTTATTTATCATAATATCCTGTAGGTCCTTACATGTTGTCTCAAGTGGCATAATATCATCCTTTTTTAATGACTGTGTAAAATTCAATTTGTGTGTGTATGTGTGTATCACGTTTTCCTTATCCATTTGTCTAACTATGATCACTTAGGTTGCTTCCATATCTTGGCTATTGTAAATAATGCTGCAATAAACATACAGGTGCATATACATTTTTAATTATTTTTTATTTGCTTTTGGTAAGTACCCAATAGTAGAATCATTAGATCAGATAACTAAATTTTGGGTTTTTTTGAGGAACCTCCATATTGTTTTTCACAGTGGCTACTCAGGGTGTTCTGTGCTTTCATATAAATTTTAGTATTATTTGTTATAGTTTTGTGGAAAATGCTGTTGGTATTTTGATAAGGATTGTATTGAATCTATAGATTGCTTTGGGTAATATGGACACTTTAACAACATTAATTCTTCCATGAATATTTTTCCATTTGTGCCATCTTCAGGTTTTTTCCCATCAATATTGTATGTTTTCCAGAGTACAGGTCTTTCACCTTTTTGGTTAAGTTTATTCCTAGTTATTTTATAATTTTGACACAATTGTAAATGGTGTTGTTTTATTAATTTCTTTTACTGCTACCTCATTACTAGTGTATGGAGATGTTACAGATTTCTGGGTATTAATTTTGTGTCCTGCAACATACCGAATTCTTGTATTATCTGGTAGTTCTTTGGTGGAGACTATAGAATTTTTTTATGTATAGCATTCATGTTGTCTGCAAATGCTGACAGTTTAACTTCTTCATAAGCAATATGGATGCCTATTCATTTTGTTTTTGTTTTTGTTTGATTGCTGTGACTTGAAGTTCCAGTATTATGTTGAATAAAACTGCTAAGAGTGAACATCCTTGTCTTGTTACTGACCAGAGAGGGAAAGTTCTTAGGATTTCACCATTGAATATTATGGTAGTGTGGGCTTATCATATATACCTTTATTATCTTGAGGTATTTTCCCTGTAATCCCACTTTTTTCAGGGTATTTATCACGAATGGATTTTGAATCTTGTGAAATGCTTTGTCTTCATGCTTTAAAAATGATTTAAATGAGATGATCACATTATTTTCATCATTTGTTTTGTTGTGGCATATGACAATGTTTGATTTGAGGATATTAAATTATTCTTATGTTCTGTAAATAAATGTTACCTGATTATGGTTAATGATATATGAAATATATAGTCACATGGTGTTTGCTAATATTTTCTTGAGGATGTTTACATTTGTGTTCGAGATATTTGCCTGTAGTTTGTCTGTTTTTTTTTTGTTGTTGTTGTTGTTGTTTTATTTATGATTTTACTGTCTGGTTTTGGTATCAGGGTAATGATGGCCTGATAGAATGTGTCTGGTTATGGTTTCAAATCTCTCTGGTAGAGATTTGGTAGAATCTCTGGTAGAATTCACCTGTGACTCCATCTGGACCTGGACTTTTATTTTTTGATAATGTTTTTATTACCAATTAATTTTGTTACCAGTAATTGGTCTGTTCAAATTATCTATTTCTTCCTGGCTTAGTTTTAGAAGATGATATGTTTCTAGAAATTTATCAATTTCTTCTAGGTTGTCCAGTTGGTTGACATATAATTTTGGGGTTTCAGTGGTGGCATTTGTTACTTCTACTCTCTTGTTTATGACTTTATTTATCTGAGGCCATTATATTTTTAGATTTATGAGTCTGCTTAAGAGTTTGTCAATTTTGTTCATCTTTTAAAAAAGCATAGTTTGGTTTCATTGATTTTTTTCTGTTTTTGTTTTTTCTCTATGTCAGTTAATGCTGCTGTGATATTTATTATCTCTTCTCTCACTAAACTTTGGATTTGTTTGTTCTTTTCTAGCTCCTTTAGGTGTAATGTTAGATTGTTTATTTCAGTTTTGTTTTGTTTCTTGAGGTAGTCATGTGAAAGTATGTATACTTCCAACTTAGAACTGTTTAAACTGTGTCCAAAAGATTTTGGGCCAGCGGCTTTTTTATTTTAAATTTTCTCCATCATTTTTTCTTTTTCTTTGTTTGCTTTATTGACCCATTGGTTGTTTAGCATCATGTTGTTTAGTCCCCACATGTTTGTGTTTTTCTAGCTTTTGTTGTTGTTGTTGTTGTTTTTGGGTGTGGCTTATTTACAGTTTCATACTGTTGTGATCAGCAAATATTCACGGTATTATTTAAAGCTTTTTAAATTTATTGAATTGTTTGTGGGATAACATATCATCTGTTTTGGAGGATATTCCACATGCACATTAAAAGAATGTGAGAAATAATGAAATATGGCCCTTTGTAGCAACGTGGATGGAACTGGAGAGTGTGATGCTAAGTGAAATAAGCCATACAGAGAAAGACAGATACCATATGTTTTCACTCTTATGTGGATCCTGAGAAACTTAACAGAAACCCATGGGGGAGGGGAAGGAAAAAAATAGAGGTTAGAGTGGGAGAGAGCCAAAGCATAAGAGACTCTTAAAAACTGAGAACAAACTGAGGGTTGATAGGGGGTGGGAGGGAGTGTAGGGTAAGTGATGGGTATTGAAGAGGGCATCTTTTGGGATGAGCACTGGGTGTTGTATGGAAACCAATTTGACAATAAATTTCATATATTAAAAAATTTTTTAAAAATTAAAAAAATAAAAGAATGTGCTTTCCTGCTTTGTCAAAGATTAGTTGGCCACACATTTGTGGGTCCATTTCTGGGTTCTCTATTCTGTCCAATTGATCCACGGGTCTGTTTTTGCACTAGTACCATAATGTCTTGAGAATTAAAGGTTTATAATACAGCTTGAAGTCCAGAATTGTAATGCCTCCAGCTTTGGTTTTATTTTTCAACATTATTTTGGCTATGCTTTGTCTTCTGTGGTTCCATACAAATTTTAGAGTTGTTTGTTATAGCTCTGTGAAGAATGCTGGTGTTATTTTAATAGGAATTTCATTGAATGTGCAGATTGCTTTGGGTGGTATAGACATTTTAACAATGTTTGTTCTTATAACCCATGAGCATACAATGTTTTTCCATTTCTTTGTGTCTTCTTCAATTTCTTTCATAAACTTTCTATAGTTTTCAGCATACAGATCTTTCACCTCTTTGGTTAATTTTATTCCCAGGTATTTTACGGTTTTTGGAGCAGTTGTAAATGGGATTGATTCCTTAATTTCTCTTTCTGCTTCTTCTTTATTGGTATATAGAAATGCAGCTGATTTCTGTGCTTTGATTTTATATCCTGCAACTTTACTGAACTCATGTATGTATTCTAGCATTTTTTTGGTTGTAGTCTTTTTCATTTTCCATGTACAGTATCATGTCATCTACAAAGAGTGAAAGTTTGACTTCTTCCTTTGCAATTTGGATGCCTTTTATTACTTTTTGTTTTCTGATTGATGAGGCTAGGACTCCCCACAGAATGCTGAGAAACAGTGGTGAGAATGGATATCCATGTTGTGTTCCTGAGCTTAGGGGAAATGCTCTCAGTCTTTCCTCATTGAGGATGATATTAGCTGTGGGTCTTTCATATATGGCCTTTGTGATCTTGAGGTATGTTCCTTCTATCCCTACTTTTTTGAAAGATTTTCATCAAGAAAGAATGGTATGGAAAAAAGATAGTCTCTTCAGCAAATGTTGGGGGAACTGAATAGCAACATGCTGAAGAATGAACCTGGATCACTTTCTTACACCATACACAAAAATAAACTCAAAATGGATGAAAGACATAAATGTAAGACAGGAAACCATCAAAATCCTAGAGGAGACAGCAGGGAACAACTTTTTGATCTCAGCCACAGCAACTTCTTATTAGACATGTCTCCTGAAGCAAGGGAAACAAAAGTGAAAATGAACTGTTGGGACTTCATCAGAATAAAATGGTTCTGCACAGCAAAGGAAACAATCAACAAAACTAAAAGGCAAGTGACAGAATGAGAGAAGATATTTGCAAATGACATATTAAATAGTTAGTATCCAAAATCTATAAGATAAAGATCCAAAATATATGTTATAAAGAAGTTATCAAACTCAACACCCCAAAAACAAATAATTCAGTGAAGAAATAGGCAAAGACGTGAACAGTTTTTCAAAGAAGATATTCAGATGGCTAAGAGATGCATAAAAAGATGCTCAACATCACTCATCATGGAGGAAATACAAATCAGAACCCCAATGAGATACTACCTCACACCTGACACAATGGCTAAAATTAACAACTTAAGAGAAAACAGATGTAGGTGATAATGTGGAGAAAAGAGAACCATCTTGCACTCCTAGTGAGAATGGAAACTGGTGCAGACACTCTGGAAAATAGTATGGGAGTTCCTCAAAAACTTAAAAACAGAGCTACCTACGGCCCAGCAATTGCACTACTATGCATTTATCCAAAGGATAGAAAAATGATGATTCAAAGGGGCAAATGCACCCCAAAGTTTTTAGCAGCACTATCAATAATAACCAAATTATGGAAAGAGCTAAAATGTCCATTGAATGATGAATGGATAAAGAAGATGTGGCATATACATACATATATCTATCTATCTATCTATCTATCTATATATCTATATCTATATCTATATATATACATCTATCTATATCTATATATCTATATATATCTATATATACATATATATATGAATATTACTCAGTTATCAAAAAGAATGAAATCTTGCCATTTGCAACAACATGATGGAATTAGAATGTATTATGATAGGTGAAATAAGTCAGACAGGGACAGATAAATATATGATTTCACTCATATGTGGAATTTAAGAAACACAACAGATGAACATAGGGGAAGGGAGGGAACTCACCTAAAATCAGAGAGGGAGGCAACCATAAGATACTCTTAAATACAGAGAACAAACTGAGGGTTTCTACAGGGGAGGTGGGTGGAGGAATGGGCTAAATGCGTGATGGGCATTAAGAACGGCACTTGTTGGGATTAGCACTGGATGTTATATGTAAGTGATGAATCACTAAACTCTATTCCTGAAACCGTTATTACACTACATGTTAACTAACTTTGATTTAAATAACATTAGGGGAAAAAATGTGTATTCTTCCATTTTGGGATGGAATTTTTTTAATTTTTTGTATAGATTTGTTACCTCCATCTGGTAATATGGCATTGTTTCTGTAGAGATTTTCTGCCTGGATGATCTATCCATTGATGTATTTGGAGTGTTAAAGTCTCCTAATATTATTGTATTACATTCAAGTTTTCTCTTTATGTCTATTAATATTTGCTTCATGTATTTTTGGGCTCCAGTATTGTTCACATATATATTTACAATTGTTTTCCCTCTTGTTGGATTGATCCTTTTATCATTTGATAATTTCTTTATTTGTCCCTTGATACAGTCTTTGTTTTAAAGTCTATTTTGTTTGATGTAAGTATTGTTACCCTGGCCTTTTTTTTTAACTTCCATTTGCATGGTGAATGTTTTTCCATCCCTACACATTCAGTCTGTATGTGACTTTGGGTCTGATGTGTGTCTCTTCTAGACTGTATATAGATAAGTCTTATTCTCTATGCATTATGCTACCCTATCTTTTCATTGGAGCACTTAGACCATTTACATTTTAAGTGATTATTGATGGATATGTACTTACTGCAACTTTATTTGTTTTCTGCTTGTTTTTGTAGTTCCTCTCTGTCTTTCCTCTTCTTTCTTTCATTGTGAATGATGACTTTCTGAACTTTTATTTTGGTTTTATTTCTTTTTAATTTTTTGTGTATCTATTATATGCTTTGGGGTTGTTATAACATCCTAAGTATAAAGAATTATATATTCATTAGATGGTCATTTAATTTCAAACACATCAAAAAAACACAGTAAGTGTAAAATAACTTATTTCTTGATTTTTTCCCCTTATCTCCCTCTTTTCATTCCCCTTTTCACATTTTTGTATATTTTGTCTTATTTTACATCTTTTAAAATAAATTTTAATTGCAGTATAGTGTTAACAATATAGTGATTCAACAATTCTATACATTACTCAGTGCTCATAATAATAAGTGTACTCTCTAGTCTTCATCACCTATTTCACATATTCCTCCATCCATCTCCCCTCTGGTAATTATCATTTTGTTCTCTATAATTAAAAGTCTATTTCTTGGTTTGTCTATCTACTTATTTTTTTTTCTTTTCTTGTCTGTTTTGTTTTGTTAAATTTCATATATGAGTGAAGTCATATAGTATTTTTTTCCTCTTACTAATTTCACTTTGAATTGTAAGCTGTAGATCTATCCATTTTGTTGCAAATGGCAAGATTTCATTCTTTTTATTCCTGAATAATATTTCATTCATCATCAATAATTAGGCTAATTTTCATAAGGCTGCAATAAACATGGGTATGCATGTATCCCTTTGAAATACTGTTTTTGTAATCTTTTTTAAAGTTTATTTTATTTTGAGAGAGACAGAGACAGAGAAAGAGAGTGCACATGAGTAGGGGGAGGGCCCCAGAAAGAGGGATAGAGAATCCCAAGCAGGCTTTGTACTGTCAGCACCAAGCCTGATATTGAGGCAGTTTGATCCCATGAACCATGAAATCATGAGATGAGCCAAAATCAAGAGTTGGATGTTTAACTGACTGAGCCACACAAGTGCCCCAACTGTTTTTGTATTATGTGGATCCATACTAGTAGTACAATTACTGGACCATACAGGAGTTTCATTTTTAACTTTTTGAGAAACTTCCATAATGTCTTCCACAGTGGCTGCACCAGTTTGCACTCTCATCAATAGGCCCTGAAGGTTCCTATTTCTCACATCCTCTCCAACACTTGCTTTTTTCTTTTTCTTTCTTTTTAAAAATGTTAGCCATTTTGACAAGGGTGAGGTGATATCATATTGTAGTTTTGATTTGCATTTCCATGATGATCAGTGATGTTGAACATTTATTCATGTGTCTGTTGTCCATCTGGATGTCCTTTTGGAGAACTTCCTGTTCATGTCTTCTGTCCATTTTTAATTATTTATTTTTTAGGTGTTGAGTTATATACGTTCATTAAATATTTTGGATACTAACCCTTTATCAGGGATATCATTTGTCAATATCTTCTCCCATTCAGTAGGTTTGCTTTTAGTTTTATTAATTGTTTCCTTTGCTGTGCAGGAGCTTTTTTTTTTTTTTTATTTTGATAAAGTCACAAAAGTTTATTTTTGCTATTGTTTCCCTTGCCTCAGCAGACATGTCTAAAAATGTTACTATATCCGAGGCGCCTGGGAGGCTCCGTCGGTTAGGCATTCCACTTCAGCTCAGGTCATGATCTCACAGCTCATGAGTTCGAGCCCCGTGTCAGGCTCTGTGCTGACAGCTCAGAGCCTGGAGCCTGCTTTGGATTCTGTCTCCCTCTCTCTCTGTCCCACCCCCTGCTTGCACTCAGTCTCTCAAAAATACATAAATGTTAAAAAAAATTAAATGTTACTATATCTAATGTCAGAGAAGTTGTTGTCTGTGCTCTTTCCTAGGATTTTTTGTGGTTCCAGTTCTCACATTTAGGTCCTTAATGCATTTTGAGTTTCTTTGTGTATGCTGTAACTCATTGGTCTAGTTTTATTCTTTTGTATGAAGTTATCTAGTTTTCCCAAGACTATTTGTTGAAAAGGCCATCTTTCTCCCATTGCATATTCTTTCCTCCCTAGCCAAAGATTAATAAACCATATAAGCATGGGTATATTTCTGAGATTTCTATTCTATTCCATTGATCTATGTGTCAATTTTTGTGCCAGTACCATACTGTTTAGATTACTACAGCTTTGGAAATCTGGAATTGTGATGCCTTTGTTTTGTTTTTTTTTTTTTAACTATTTGGGGTTTTCTTAGGTTCCCTCAACTTTGAAGATGGTTTGTTCTAGTTCTGGCACAAATGACATTTTGATAAGGATTGCATTAAATCTGTAGTTTGCTTTCATTAGTATGGACATTTAGCAGTATTTATCCTTCCAATCCATGAGCATGGAATGTCTTTCCATTTGTTTATCTATTCTTCAATATATTTCATCAATGTTTTATAGTTTTCAAAGTACACATTTTCCACCTCATTGGTTAGATTTATTCCTAGGTATTTTATTATCTTTGGTGCAATTGTAAGTGGTATTGCTTTCTTAATCTCTCTTTTTTTCACTTGAGAGAGAGAGAGAGTAAGTAAGTAGAGGATAAGGGCAGTGGGAGAGAGAGAGAGACAGAGACAGAGAGAAAGAGAGAGAGAGATTGAGAATCCCAGCAGGCTCCATGGTCAGCATGTAGCCCAACATGGGGCTCAATCCCATGACCCTGGGATCATGATCCAAGCCAGAATAAAGAATCAGACGCTCAACTGACTTAGCCACTCATGCACCCCCTGAAATTCTCTTCCTATTATTTCATTATTAGTATATAAAATGTGCATTGATTTTCTGTGCATTGATTTTCTATACTGCAATCTCACGGAATTCATTTATCAGTTCTCAGAGTTTTTTGGTGGAGTCTTTAGGTTTTTCTATATATAGCATTATGTCATCTTCAAATAATGATTTTTTTTCCTTCTTTTTTACCTATTTGGATGTCTTTCCCCCCCTTCCTATTCTCTGATTGCTGTGGTTAGGACTTCCAGTACAATGATAAATAATGGTAGTGAAAGTGGACATACCTGTCGTGTTCCTGACTTAGGGGAAACACTTTGTTTTTCATCATCGAGTATGATGTTATCTGTGGGTTTTTCACATGTTGCCTTAATTATGTAGAGGTATGTTCCCTTGAATCCTACTTTGTTGAGGATTTTAGCATGAATGGGTGTTGTATTTTGTCAAATGCTTTTTCTACATCTATTGAAATGATCATATAGTTTTTAACCTTTCTTTTATAAATGTGATGTGTCACATTGATTGACCCAAGTATATTGAACCACCCTTGCATCCTACAGATAAATCTCAATTAATCATGGTTAATTATTTTTTAAAATGTTTTTATTTATTTTTGAGGGAGAGAGAGAGAAAGCATGAACCGGGGAGGGGTAGAAAGAGAGGGAGACACAGAATCTGAATCAGGCTCCAGTCTGAGCTGTCAGCACAGAGCCCTGACATGGGGCTCAAACTCATGAACCATGAGATCATGACCTGAGCTGAAGTTGGACACTTAACAGACTGAGCCACCCAGGTACCCCAATCGTGGTGAATTATTTTTTAAATTTATCATTGGATTCCGTTTGCTAACATTTTATTGAGGATTTTTGCTTCTATGTTCATCAGAGTTATTGGCCTGTAGTTCTGTTTTATTGTGGTGTTTATCAGATTTTGGTATCAGGGTAATGTTGGCATTATAGAATGAATCAGGAAGTTTTCCTTCCTCTTTTATTAATTTTTTTGAATAGTGCAAGAAACATCATTATTAATACTTATTTAAATGTTTGGCAGAATTTGCCTGTGAAACTCTCTGGCCCTTGGTTCAATTTCATTGCTAGTAATTGGTCTGTTCAAATTATTTATTTCTTTCAAATTCAATTTTAGGAGGTTATATGTTTTCCATTTCTTGTAGTTTGTCCAATTTGTTGGCATATAATTTTCCATAATATTCTTTTACAATATTTTGTATTTTGTGGTGTCAGTTGTTATTCCTCTCCTTTTCTGATTTTATTATTTGAGTCCCCTCTCTCTCTCTCTCTCTCTCTCTCTCTTTCTCTCTTTATGAGGCTGGCCAATCATTTATTGATTTTGTTGATCCTTTCAAAGAACCAGCTCCAGGTCTCATTGATCATTTCTAAGGTTTCTGTTTTTGTTTTTATTAAGGTTGTTTCTGGTCTTTTATTATTTCATTCCTTCTACTAGTTTGGGCCATTTTGTTGTTCTTTTTCTACTTCTTTTGATTTAAGGTTAGGCTGTTTATTTGGGATTTTTCTTGCTTCTTGATGTAGGTCTGAATTGCTATAAACTTTCCTCTTAGAAATACATTTGCTGTATCCCAAAGATTTTGGACTCTTGTGCTTTTGTTTTCATTTCTTTCTAAGCTTTTTATTTCCTCTTTGATTTCTTATTTGACCTATTTAGTGTTTAGTAGCATGTTATTAAACTCCATGTTTTTTGTGCGCTATCCAGCTTTTTTCTTGTAGTTGATTTCTAGTTTCATAGTGTTTGTGGTCAGAAAAGATGCATGGTGTAACTTCAATGTTTTTTTTTTAATTTGTTGAGACTTGTTTTGTGACCTAAAATGTGACCTATCCTGGAAAATGTTTTATATGCACTTGAAAATAATTTGTATTCTTCTGTTTTAGGATGGAATGTTCTGAATATATCTGCTAGATCCATCTGGTCCAATATGCCATTCAAAGTCTTGGTCTCCTTGTTAATTTTCCATTTGGATATTCTATCCATTGATGTAATGTGGACTTAAAATCCTCTACTATTATTGCATTATTATCAATTATTTTATTTAGGTTTGTTATGAACTATTTTATGTATTTGGGTGCTCCATTTTTGGGTATATAGATATTTATAATTTTTATATCTTTTTGTTGTACTGTTCTGTACTGTTGACCATTGAATAGGGTTAGGGTTAGGGTTAGGGTTAGGGTTAACTCTATGATGTTAGCCATCATAGGGTACTGTTGACCACTGAATAGGGTTAGGGTTAAGGTTAGGGTTAGGGTTAGGGTTAGGGTTAGGGTTAACCCATGATGTTAGCCATGATTTTTTTTTTTAATATATGGCCTTTATTATGTTGAAGTCTGTTTCTTCTAAACCTACTTTGTGGAATTTTTTTCATGAATGGATGTTGAAACTTGGCAAATTCTTTTTTTTTTTCCATCTTTTCAGGTAATCATATGCTATTTATCCTTGGTTTTCTCATTATGGTGTATCATGTTACTTGATCCTTACATCCCTGGGATAAATCCCACTGATCTTGGTGAGTTATCTTTTTAAAGTAATGTTCAATCCAGTTTGCTAATATTTTGTTGAGAATACTTGTATCTGTGTTCTTCAGGGATATTGGCCTATCCTTTTTTTTTCTTTGTAGGGTCTTTGATATTTTTATCAGGGTAATGCTGGCCTTATGGCCTCCTTACTCCCCTATTGTTTGGAATAATTTGAGAAGAATAGGCATGAGCTCTTCTTAAGTGTTTTGTAGAATTCACTTGTGAATCAATCTGGTCCTGTACTTTTGCTCATAGTTGTTTTTTTTGTTTTTTTGTTTTTTTTTTATTGAATTGATTCTGTTGGTAGTGATTGGTTACCTCAGACTTTCTATTTCTTTTTGACTTAGCTTTGAAGACTAAATATTTCTAGAAATGTATCCATTTCTTCTGTGTTGTCCACTTTGTTGGCATATAATTCTTCATAGTAGTCTTTTGTAATCTGTTATATTACTGTGGTGCCAGTTATCAATTCTTTTTATTACTCATTTTGTTTGGATCTTCTCTCTTTTTTTTCAATGATTTAGCACTTTCATTTGTGTTTTCAGAGAATTAGCTCTTGTATCGATTTTTTTAACGTTTCTATGTAAGTTATTTATGTCCTAATCTTTATTATTTCCTTCCTTCCTCTGACCCTGAGCTTTGTTTATTCTTCTTTTTCTATTCCTTTAGGAGTAAGGTTAGTTTACTTATTTAAGATTCTTTGATTTTGTGTGTATGTGGTAAGCTAGTAGCTCTATAAATTTCCCTCTTAGAACTGTTTTTATTGCATTCCAAAGATTTTGGATTATTGTATTTTCATTTTCCTTTGTCTGCATGTTTTTTTAAAATTTATTCTTTGATTTGTACATTGATCCATATTTTGTTTTACTACCATCTTGTTTACCTTCATTGTGATAGTGGTTTTTCAAGGTGTTTTTTTTTTCAAGGTCTCTGTGTATGTGTGTGTGTGTGTGCATGTGTGTGTGTGTGTGTGTGTGTGTGATTGGTTTCTAGTTTCCTACCATTCTGTCCTAAAATACATATATATTATTTAAATCTTCTTAAATTCATTTAGACTTTTAGTCTAGCATGTGCTTTATTTTTTAGAATATTCCCAAGCTCTTGAAAAGAATGTGTACTCTGTTGTTTGGGAATAGAATGTTCCCTGCATATGTGTTATGTCCATATGGTTTGATCTGTCATTTAAAGACACTCTTTACTTATTGATTTTCTGCCTAGATGGTCTATCCATTCATGTAAGTGGGATGTTCAAGTTCCCTACTATCATTGTATTACATTCAATTTCCCTCTTTATATCTATTAATATTTTCTCCATATATCTATGTGCTACCATGTTGAGTGCATAGATATTTGCAATTCTTACATACTTTTGTTGGATTCATTCATCATTTTGAAATGCCTTTCTTTTTCTTGTTACACTCTTCATTTTAAAGTTTATATTTTCTGATATAAGTATTGCTACCCTACTGGGTTTTTTGCTTCTATTTTTATGGAATATATTTTTTTCATTATTTCATTTTCAGTCTGTATATGTCTTGAAGTCAGAAGTTATTGTCTTGTAGGCAGAATGTAAATGAGTCTTGTTCATTTATCCATTTCTCCACTTAGTTTTTTTTTTTTTCCATTGGACGATTTAGACCATACATATTTAAAGTAATTATAGATACATATGTACTTATTGCCATTTTGTTAATTATTTTCTGTTTGATTTTGTAATTATTATAGGTTCTTTTCTTTTCTTGCTCTCACCCTTTAGTTTAATGACTTTCTGCCATTTGGCTTTCTTTTTATGTTTTTTTTTCTTCCTATGTATTATAGGTTTGGGGTTTGTGGTTGCCATAATGTTCATATGTAACAGCCTAAATATATAACAGGGCATATAAATTTGACAATAATTTATATTCAACGCATTTAAAAAATCTATTATACTCCCTACTTCAGATTTTATATACCTATTGTTATATTGTATATATTTTATTCACAATGTATTTATGTCTGTTTGTGGCCTTTTCTTTAAGCTGACTTAACATTTATTGTAAGAGAAGCTTAGTGGTGATAAACTACTTCAAGTTTTGATTGGGAATTTCTTTATTTCATTTAATTCTGAAAGCCTTTCTGTGTAGAGTATTCTTTATATGACTTTTTTCCTTTCAACATTTTAAATATATTATGCCACTCCCTTTTGGCTTGTAAAGTTCCTGCTGAAAAATGAGCTCATAGACGTTTATGTTTTCTCTTGTACATAATTATTTGTTTCCCACTTGCTGTTTTTAAAATCCGTCTATGTTCAGTCGTTGATGTTTTAAGTATCACGTGTATTTGTGTGGACCCCTTTGGGTTCACTTTTTTGGAATTCTGTGCTCCCAGAAACAGGATTATCTATTTTCTTCCCAAGGCTATGAAAGTTTTCATCTATTGTTTCTTTCTTTTAAGTTTATTTTTTTATTTTGAGAAAAAAAAAGAGAGAGAGAGAGCACGAGCAGGGTGGGGGGGCAAATAGTGAAGACAGGTAGAAACCCAAACAGGCTCCACACTGTCACTGCAGAGACCAATGTACGGTTCAAATCCACAAACTGTGAGATCATGACCTGAGCTGAAATCAAAAGTCAGATGCTTAACCAACTGAGCCACACAGACACCCAAGATATTGTTTATTTAAATAAGATTTTGGCTTGAGGGAAAGATGGTGGTGGAGTAGGAGGATCCTAGGTTCACCTTGTCCCATGAATACAACTATATAACTATCAAATCATCCTAAATATCCCAGAAATTGGCCTGAAGACTTGCAGAACACACTCCACAACTAAAAATAAATAAGAAATATGAAGTGCTGAGACAAAGTTTGGGAGAGAAATGGATCGTGGGCACTGTGATGAGGAGAGAGCTGCAGACACAGGGAACTGGAAGAGACAGACTAACATATGGGAAAAGGAATTTCCATAGCGATTCACTTGGAAAGCAAGAAGGGCTGAATTTCATGAATTCTGCCAACAAGCAGAGCTTAAAGCCTGGAATTCTAAAGGTAAGCGGGTGTGGCTCAGATAGAAACTGAAGGGCATTGTGTTGTTCTTGGAAACACCTCAGGAAAACAGCCCACATACATATAGCATGGAAACAGCCATTTGAAAAGCACCTGGAGCACACATTAGAGAGGTTATTTGCCTATCTCAGAGTGTGTCCCAGAGAGGCGGCATTCACAGAGAGAACACTCTTGGAACAAAGGAATGGGCAAGCATAATACTCTCTAGCTCCATCCATGTCATTGCAAATGTCAAGATTTCATTCTTTCATAGCTGAATACTATTCAGATATATATATATATATATATATATATATATATATATATATATTCTTTTTTATCCATTCATCAATTTATGAACAGTTGGGATGCTTCAAAACTTTGACTATTGTAAATAATGCTGCAATAAACATAAGGGTACATGTATCTCTTTGAATGATTATCTTTGTATTCTTTGGGTAAATACTCAGTACAATGTTTGCTGAATCATAGGGTCATACTATTTTTTTAAAGATAAGTAATCTCTACACTGAATGTGGGGCTTGAAATTATGAACCTGAGGTCAAGAGGTGCATGCCCTTCTGACTGAGCCAGACAGGCATCCCAGGGTGGTTTAACACTCTAAGGAGACTCCATACTGTTCCAAGTGGCTGTACCAGTTTGCATTCCCAGCAACAGTGTATGAGTTTTACTTTTTCCTACACATCTTTGCCAACACCTGTTGTTTCTTGTGTTGTTGATTTTAACCATTCAGACAGATGTGAGATGATACATCATTGTAGTTTGGTTTGCATTTCCCTGATGGTAAGTGATGGTGAACATCTTTTCCTGTATCTTTTGGTTACTTATATGTCTTCTTTGGAAAAATGTCCATGTCTTCTACCTATATTTTAATCAGATTTTTTGTTTTTGGGGTGTTGAGTTTTATAAGTCCTTTCTATATTTTGGATATTAACAGTTTATCAGATATGTCATTTGCAAATATCTTCTCCCATTTCATAGGTCACCTTCTAGTTGAGTTGATTGTTTCTTTCACTGTGCAGAAGCTTTTTATTTTGTTGATGTCCCAATAGTTATTTTTTCTTTTGTTTCTCTTGTGTCAGGAGAGATTTCTAGGAAAAAGTTGCTATGGCCAATGTGAAGGAGGTAACTGCTGTTGCTCTCTTCTAGGATTTTTAAGGTTCTAGGTCTCACATTTAAATCTTTCATTATTTTGAGTTTGTTTTTGTGTGTGGTGGAAGAAAGTGGTCCAAATAAATTCCTTTTGCATGTGTCTCTCCAGTTTTGCCAGCATCAATTGTTGAAGGGACTATCCTTTTCCCATTGATTATTCTTTTCTGCCTTGTCAAAGACTAATTGGCCATATATTTGTGGATTCATTTATGGGATTTTGTACTCTGTTCCATTGTTCTCTGTGTCTATTTTTGTGCTAATACCACACTATTTTGATTACTATAGATTTTTGATATAATTTGAAGACAAGAATTGTGATGCTTCCAGCTTTGTTTTTCTTTCTCAAGATTGCTTTGTCTCTTTGGGGTCTTTTGTGGCTCCATACACTTTAGGATTACTGGTTCTAGTTCTTTGAAAAATGCTGTTGGTATTTTGATACAGATTTAATTGAATTTGTAGATTTCTTTGGGTAGTATACACATTTTAATAATATTTGTTCTTCCAGTCCATGAGCATGGAATGTCATCTATTTCTTTGTGTCATCTTCAATTTCTTTTGTCAGTGTTTTATAATTTTCCAAGCAATAGATCTTTGCTTCTTTGGTTAGGTTTCTTTCTATGTTTATTATTATTGGAGCAATTTTAAATAAGATTGTTTTAACATCTCTGTTACTTTGTTACTGATATATAGAAATGCTACAGATTTATATTTATTTTACTGAATTTGTTTATCACTTCTAACAGATTTTTGGGGTTCTTTTCAAGTTTTCTATATAAAGGACAATGTCATCTGCAAAGGATGAAATTTTTACTTCTTCCTTACCAGTTAGGATGACTTTTATTTCTTTGTGTTGTCTGACAGCTGTGGCTAAGACTTCCAGTACTATGTTGAATAGAAGTGGTGAGAGTGGACATCTTGTCTTTCTCCTAACCATAGGGGAAAATGTCTCAGTTTTTCCACATTAAGGATCATGTTAACTGTGGGTTTTTCATATATAGTCTTTATTATGTTGAAGTATGTTCCCTCAAAACCTTCTTTTCTGAGAGGTTTTATTCTGAATTAATAATTTCTTTGTTAATGCTTTTTCTGCATCTATTGAAATGATCATATGGTTTTTATCCTTTTCCTTATTGATGCAATGAATCACAGTGATGGATTTGTGAATATTGAAACACTCTTGCATCCTGGTAATAAATCCCACTTGATACTGATGAATGATTTTTAAAAATATATTGTTGGATTTGATTTGCTTGGTTTATTTGAGGATTGTTGCACGTATGTTCATTAGAGCTATTGGCCTATAATTCTCTCTCTTTCTCTCTCTCTTTTGTGGTGTCTTTACCTAGTTTTGGAATCAGTGTATTAGCTTTCCTTCTTTTTCTGTTTGTTGGAATAGATTTATAAACATAAATATACACTCTTATTTGAATGTATGGTAGCAGCAAGAGGAGTTTGGGTACATGGCAGAGTAAAAGAAACCTGAGCTCAACCTGTCCCATATTTACAAATAGATATCATCCACATCCATGTCACTAAAATAGAGAGCAATCTGAAGTCTGGAAGAACAAACTCCACAACTAAATACAGAAAAGAAGCTGCATCTTAAAACTTAGGAACATCAGAAAGGCAGAGGGAGGATGCCTGAATAAGGGAGTAAGCTGCATGTGCAAAGAGGGTAGAGATACTTGTTCTTATACCAGGGAACTCACACAGGGAAGTTTAATCCCCATAAAGTTTGGTTATGGAAACCAAAGGGGTTGAATTCCGTGATTTTGTATAACCAGTGTGATTTCAATCCTGGAGCTTTAAAAGTCGACTGACACAGCATTGCACCCAAGTGATACCTGGGTTGCTGCCCTTAAAGAGATAGAATCCTCTACAGAGAGGCAACATAAAAACAGCAGTTTTGCCTGGGGCAAAATGGTGACAGATCTGTTTATGTTAATTTCAGAGTGATTTTAGGCATTTCTATGAAAATGAGGGAGCTTGTTGGGATAATTTTCTTCCCCCATGCCCCAGCATAAACATAGGACCATTTGTGGAAGTCAGTGATGAACAGACACTTGCTACCTAACCTGGTAACAGTGCACCATGCCTATGAATTCTCCTAAGGGCTTACCCACTACAAGCCTGTTAGACTCAGCCCGAGGCTCCAGGTAAATTTTACTGAGGCCATGTATGTGTGCACCACCCAGCCACTAGGTGCCTAGCTGCTCTCAAGCATTGCATACAGCCTCTGTGAAGCACCCAGGCACCTCTGGATGTTGCACTCAGCCATCACTGTGAGTCACCTCCACCTTTGCACCACTGGCTGACCCAGTACACAGCCCCAGCTGCTGCAGCATTTCAGGTATCTGGCATAGGACTACTGGCTCAGCAGTTATTTGGCTAAGACCACTGCTCTGCTTCCAACTTCCATGGCAGGATTGCCCCTTCAGAGTTAGACTGCATGGGTCTCACTAACACCACAGAGAGCAAGCACAGCCGACAAAAGGCAGAGAGTGAGTGAAGACAAGTACACTGAAAGGAAAAGTGATTCAGACACAACAGCAGGGCATACTAAATAGACACAGAATATTCTGCTGAAGTGCAAGATTCTGGAGAATAGGAGATTCTGCATTGCAGGATACTCCAGGTCCTCTTCTTCATAAAGTCACTATTTTCAAGAGAAGAAGACACGTATTTAGTAACACAGAAACAGACACAAAGAGTTAGACAAAATGAGGAGAAAGAGAGTTTTATCACAAATGAAAAATCAGGAAAATGTCAAGGCCAGAGATATAAGCACAACAGATATAAGTAACATAAATGATAGATGATTTGAAGCAATGATCATAAGGAAACTCACTGGACTTGAGAAAAGAGTGGAGGACATGAGTGACTCTTAAAACAGTGATAAGTAATAATATAACATAGATAAAGAGCTCAATGAATTAAATGATAAATATGTTCAGTCGAAAGAATGGCAGAATGGAGGAAGCAGAGGAATAAATGGGTGACTTAGAAACAAGAATAATGGAAATTAATCAAGCTAAACAAAAGACAAAAAAAAATTCAAAATATTATTCAGCTATAAAAAAGAATGAGATCAAGAGAGGGTTCTAAAGATAGTGGTGAAGTAGGAGGCCCCTAAGTTCGTCTCATCCCATGAAAAAACACTAGATAACTACCAAATCATACTAAATACCCCAGAAATCAACTTGAAAGCTGAAAACAAATTCCACAAAGGGATAGAAGAGGCCACATCCAAGAATATAGGAAGAGTGGAGACATGGTTTAGGGGAGAAATGAATCATGGGTACTGCAGAGGAGAAGGAGCCATGGTTTCAGAGAAGGGCGAGAGAGAGAGAGAAGCACAAAGGAGAATGTATAGAATGAATATTTTCCAAAAGCAACTGGCTTGGAAAATTGAACTGGCTAAATTTCTTGAGTTACTGCAATGAGCGAGGCTTAATGCCTGAAGTTTTAAAGGTCAGTGGACTTGGATGGGACAGAGCCCAAAGTGCACTGTTCTTCTGGAGAGAAGGCAGGCCAACAACCAGAGGGAAGACTATGTGGAAATAGTCTAAAGAACATCTGGGGCACACAGTAAGGAGATTATCCGTTCTTCTCAGGAGCGTATCACTGAAAGTCAGCTTTCATGAGATGCCCCTTTGGAAACAAAGGGCCTGGTTTGTCCCATTCCCTCCCCTGCCATTCAGCATAAGCACAGAGCTTCTTGTAGGAAGCAGCATGGCTCCAACACTGGCTGCCTAACTTGATTACACCAACCCCCACCTCCATGAGCTCTGGTGGGAATGCCCTTGGTCCAAATTGCCTCAGTCCAAGCAAGGTGAGCTCCTCTCCCAGAGGACCAGCACAACTCATGTCTACACCACATGTCCCAACTACAGAGTTCTGCATGGCCTCATTCTGTTGGAAGTGGTATCAAGTTTTATTTCACAATCTACCAGAGTACACCCAGTTAAAATTCACCACATTCAGACCAAAGACCAGACACTGCCCACTCTCTTCAGATGACTAAAGGATAGAGCAGCCAAAACACAACAGAGTGCACACAGCGCGCACCAGAGACATTCTCTGACGCACCAGACCCTGAGTACCACATGACCTCTTCTTCATTAAGCCATTACTTTCAGGAGCATGAAACATAACTGGCTTTTCTAACAAAGAAGAGAATGTAGACTCTTAGAAAAAATGCCAAGATTGAGGAATTTATCCCACAGGAAAGAAGATAAGGCAGTGCCCAGAGATCTAAATGAAACAGATATAAGTATTATGCCTGATGGAACATACAGGAACAATCATAAGGACACTTCCTGGGCTTGAGGAAAGAATAGAAGACATAATGGGTTAAAGGTAAAAGGGATAAATCACATCTTCTTTATCCATTCATCAGGCAATGGACATTTGGGTTCTTTCCATAATTTGGCAATTGTTAATAGTGCTGCTATAAACACTGGGGTGTGTGTGCCCCTTTAAATCAACATTACTGTATCCTTTGGATAAATTCTTAGTATTTCAATCTCTGGGTCATAGTGTAGTTCTATTTTTAATTTTTTGAAGAACCTCCATACTGTTTTCCAGAGTGGCTGCACCAGTTTGCATTCCAACAAACAGTGCAAAAGGGTTTCTCTTTCTCTGCATTCTTGCCAACATCTGTTGTTTCCTGAGTGGTTAATTTTAGCCATTCTGACAGGTGTGTGGTGGTTTTATTTTGGTTATAAAAAAAGAATGAAATCTTGCCATTTGCAACAACATGAATAGAACCAGAGTGTATTCTAAGCAAAATAAGTGAGTCAGAGAAAGACAGATATTATATGATTTCATTCATTTATGGAATTTAAGAAACAAAAGAGCAAAGGGAAAAAAGAGAGGGATGCAATTCATGAAACAGACTCTTAACTGTAGAGAATGAACTGATGATTCCCAGAGGAGAAGTGGGTGGTGGGATGGGTAAAATAGTCGATGGAGACAGGCACCTGGGGGCACCTTGGTTAAGCCTCCAACTCTTGATATCAGCTCAGGTCATGATCTCATGGTTCATGACTTCAAGCCCCGCATTGGGCTCTGCACTTACAGCATGGAGCCTACATGGAATTCTCTCTCCCTCTCTCTGCCTCTACTCCACTTGTGCTCTCGCTCTCACTCTCTCTCTCAAAGTAAATAAATAAACTTTTAAAAAGTTAACAAAATAATAGGTGATGGAGATTAGAGAGTGTATTTGTGGTGATGAGCACTGGGTATTGTATAGATCACTATATTGTACACCTGCAACTAATATTACACTGTGTCTTAAGTAACTGTAATTTAAATAAAAACTTTTAAAAAGTGTGTTGCTTATCTATTATGCTGCCTTTTTTATTTGAAATATATTTGACATCTCTCTCTCTGTCTTCAAAATGTAATTGTTTACAGCTATTAATTTTTCTCATACAACTACTTTCTCTTCATCCCATAAGTTTTGGTATATTGTGTTTTCATTATCATTATCACAATACATTTTATATTTTTTTGTGATTTATTCTTGAATTCACTGATTGCTTGAGTGTATTATTTAACTTCCATATATTTGTTAAATTTCTATTTTTCAGTTTGTCACTTATTTCTATTTTCATTTCATTGTGCTAGGAAAAGATTGTTTATATTATGTTAAATGTTATTCATTTTATTAATACTTGATTTATGGCTTAACATCTGCCTGGAGAATATTCCATTAGCACTTGATAAAGATGTGTATTCTGCTGTTGGTGGTTGGAACGTTCTGTATGTATCTGTTAGGTCCAATTGACCTATAATGTTATTCAAGTCCTCTACGTATTTATTGTTCTTATATCTGGCTTTTCTATCCATTATTGAAAGTGAGGTATTGAAGCCCCCTACTGCTAGTAATCAACAATGGATTTCTCCCTTCAATTCTGTGAATGTTCACCTCGTAGATTTTTGAGCTCTGGTTATTTTTCATTTATATTCATCAATAATATTGGCCTATATTTTTTTATTCTTTGTGTTCTTACCTGTTTTTTTTTTTGTATCAGGATAATTCTGGCCTCATTAAATGAGTTTGGCAGTGTTCCATCCTCCTTGCTGGAAACCTTGGGCTCACTGGTGTTTGGGTTGGTTGAAAGCCTGGGATAGGGTTGTCATTTTGGTACTGAGCCTTGTTAAGCCTCTAGGTTTACAGGTGCCCCCCAGAGCCTGGGTTGCAACCATTGTTTGGGAAACTGAAGCCACAGGAGTAATCCAGGGCAGCAAGAGTTAGCCAGTGCTGAAATATTCTGGGAACTTGCCAGAGCTTGTTGGAAGCCTGTTGCCACAGGAGCTGTCCAAGGCCACAGGAACCTGCTGGTGCTGGGGTAAGTTGGTAGCCTGTGTTCATGGGAAGCTATAGGGAACCTTTTGTAAGAGTATTCAGCAGATGCAACAGTGGGCCAGAGTCCTGGGCAACTGGAGTTACCTGGGATCATGGAAACCAGCAAGCAACAGAGTTGAGCGGGGACCTCTGTTCATGGAAGTGCTCTAGGAGCCTGGAACTAAGGAAGCTGATGGGAGTGCAGAATCACCTGTGGCCACTGATCACCTGGGAATGCTCGAGCTGGCCAAGTCCCTCATGGGCCAGAAGCTTGAGTTTTCAGGTGCCTTCTGAGAACCTGAAGTTGAGGAACTCATCTGGAATCAGGGAGCTGCCTGGGGCTGCTGAAGCTGACAGGCACTAGTGTGAGATGAAGGCTCGGCTTCATGGGTGTCCTGCTGGAAGCCTGGTACTATATAGAATCCACCTGGGTCTGTGGGAGTTACATGGTGCCAGTGGAGTCAACAGGTGTCAGGATGATCTGGGGGCCTAGATTTGTGGGGTCCTACTGGGATTCAGGTGCCAAAGAGACCACCTGGTGAAGCAGGAGACACCTGAGCTTACCTGAGCTGGCAGGTGCTTAGGGTGAGATGGGGGACTGGATTCACAGCATTCCACCTGGCTCCTGGTGCCAAAGACATATCTTGGGCCACTAAATAAGGTTCTAGGGTGATCTGGGGACTTGGGTTTCTAGGAGTCCATTGGGAACCTGGGTGTCACAGGAGCCACCAAGGGCCACCAGATCTGTCAGGCACTTGGGTGCAACAGGGGCCTGGGTTACCAAGAGCCTGCTTTTAGTCCTTCACTGTAAGCCACCTGGAGTCATGCAAGGTGCCTGTGGCTGTTGGAGTAGGCAAGCACCAGGGTCAGCCAGAGGCCTGGGCTTGTGTTAACCTGCTAGAAGCCTTGTCATGGGAACTACTTTGGAAAACTGAAATAGTCAAGTGCCGAAGTGATCCTAGGACTGGCTTAATGGGAGCTCACCAAGAACTTTGGCCAAGAACACCATTTGGGGCCACCAAATCCAGTAGGCACTAAGGTGAGATTGGAGGCTGTGCTTCTGGGAGCCCTCAGGAAGCCTGGTGTCAAAGGATCTTCCTGGGGGTGCTGGAGTTAGCAAATAAGGAGGTGAGCAGAGCCTCAGTTTGTGGAATCCCACCATAAGTCCTGCAGTGAAACCTGCCTGGGGCTGTGTGAGCTGCCTGAGGCCACTAGAGTAGGCAAGCACTGGTATGAGCTGAGGTCTGGGTTCACTGGAGCTTGCTGGGGGCTTGGTGCCAAGGACACCATTTGGGGCTAGTGGAACTGCCAGCAGCTGCTGGAGCCAACAAGCATCAAGGTAGGTGGGGGGCTTGTGTTTGTAGGAACCTGCAGGGCACCACTGAGAGCTGCAGGAGTTGGCCTGGTGCTGTGGTGGGTCCACCCTGGGTCCATGCTAAAATCCGGTGCTCACTTTATTCTCCTTTTCCCATGGGGAAGGTGTCTCTCTCCATGATGGAATGCCTGGGCTTGGGTGAGGGCTCATGAGGTTGTGTGAATGTATCTTTCATACACTCCTCAATGTGTCCATTCTTATTTCTGTGCTTTAACCAGGTGCTGTTATCACTCACCTGGAATCTTTGCTCTTGTGAAGATATTTTCACGTATGAATAGTTGTTCGAATTGATGTTGGGGGTGGGAAGAAGAACAAGCCATAGAAATTCCTATGCCACCAATTTGATGACATCACTTTTCTCAAAGATCTCCTTATGATTTTGTCATTTTAGGCATATTTTTAAATAATACTGGTTGTTCTGTGATGGCCAGAACCCCTATGTGTTCCAATTCTGGTAAGGTCTAATTAGTTATGATCTAGATAGGAGAATTAAATCACTCAGATAGATACTGAATTTCTTATATGGCTCTGGGATGCTTGTGTGAGGGTCCTCACGACCTTAGATGAAATGTGAACTTGGAATATACACTTGGTATTTGTAGAGGAGAGGCAACCAAAATCTGATTCTCCATTACTTGGAATATAATCTAAATTATATAAGCCTGGATTTGGTAGAGATTTCATAAACTTAGCCCAAATTTATATATATACCACTAGTCTAAGACACATTCTTTTTTTTTTTTTTTTGGAGAGGAACATATACATATATACATGCATGTGTGAGAGGGGAAGAGTAAGAGGGAAAAGAAGAGAGAGAATTGTAAGCAAGCTCTGCACCCAGCAGGAAGCCAATGTGGGACTCAATCTCACAACCATGAGATCATGACCTGAGCAGAAATCAAGAGTTGAATGCTTACAGGCTGAGCCATCAAGGAGGCCCACCACAGTATGTTCTTAATAAATGTGACACTGGAATACTATTTTTGAAGATAGTAACATAACTTTACCTTTTAACATTTATTAATGTATGAGATACTTCATATTTTTCTAGGTGTGCCATTTCCCTCATTGTTTATGTTCTATGTTTATATGTGTGTGTGTGTAAAGGAGGAGATTAGGATTGTAACAGGAATTCAAAAAGGAGGTAGTCAATAGTAAACATTTAGCCTATAAAATAGGATTTTTCCCTAATCTGTATCAGGTTACAATCTTGAAAAACAAGTATTTTCAAGAGAGGAAGAAAAGTTATAAAAAACATTTTATAAGTTTCCTTTGACACAAAGAAAGCCAGGTTCATGTAGTTTCTTCAACAGAATAGAGAGGAGATATTCTTTCCATCCTTCAGGTTGGGGTTTACTGTCTCCAGCAAAAGGGATATGATATAAAAGAAGTCCATTACAAAAAAGGAAAAGTAACTGGAAAACCTGTCCCTCTACCTCAGGTGACTGGTAAGAGAAAGAGGACAGAATGACAACAGGTGATAAAACATTTGTTTTATGGTCTTTTTTCCTTTCTGAACTAAGTTCTCAGGGTAGGAATCTTACTATAGAAATTAAGGGAAAATCTGAAACCAGAGGAATTTTTGTTCTATACCTTAATTGGGTCTTTAGGCAGAGACCTCCTTTCAGTGTTCCCTCCATATCGAAATGGGTCAGAAACCACATCTGAGTCAAGTTGATGGATGACATAAGCAAGGGAATGAGTCAAGTTTGGAGTCCTACTCTCCTTAAGCTCCTGTGTGGTATAGAAGGTATTTAGAAGTTCATGCATGCCCTGTGGAAATACAGGTAAAGTAGCTGATGGCTGTTGTCTATAAAGTAATCTTGATACAGGCTCATGGCTGCAGAGTGGGAGATCCTGCACAAGGTCATACTCATTACAAAAAAATCAAGAACTAACATTGTCTTTCCAATATGAGTACACTGCTTAAATGTGTCATCTCTTCCACTCCTTGAGAGAATATATAAACAAATTCTGTCTCTTATCCTTGTTAGCTTAAACCAGCCTGGTATGTTGTCTCTACTACACCATAGTAACAAGGGGCTTTCCGATTTAACTCCTTTTCCCAAGTAGATTTGACTGAGGCAAGCACAGTTATGTTATAGTGCCTTGAGTGTCTGTAGCTCTCCATTCTAACTGCTTAGATTTGCTTAGACTGGTAAACCAGCTAAGCCATAGTGGCCTAAGCACAATTTTCAAATACTCAAATACAGCCGTGCAACAGTAGCCCTAGGGTGAATTTTGTTTGTATGTGTGTATATATACACTTCCTACTAGTCAATGCCTGATATACCTGATAAAAATGAAGCAAGCCTATTGGACCAACAAGAAAATAGTATTCAATCTCTGCTTGCCAGACCAGGCATGACTGTAGACACAGTCTCCCTATTGGTGCCATCTAAGTGTCACTGGAGCATTGGAAAGCTAGGCTTTGATAGATATAAGTCCTTTCTTCTTTCCTTTCCCATTGGAAAAATTTCCTCTTGAATTTAACTTGACAGGCCAGACTTTGCTCTAGGAATAAAGGTTTACATAAGTCAATGTCTGCACTGATTTGGATAAGGTATGAATTTTATGAATTTAACAAATTCAACAGAGCTCTGTGTGTGTGTGTGTGTGTGTGTGTGTGTGATTGTGTGTGTGTGTGTGTTTAGTTTTACAGCATCTCTATGTCTCCATCTCTACAACCCTGGAACTGAAGATGTCTATAGACCTCTATAATTAAAGACAGTGGCAGCAATAAGAAACAAAGGAGGGAAACCTTATTTTTATATTTAAATATTTTAGTTATTGGGATGATAAATATAAAAAACTAAATTTAAGCTGCACTTAACATAATCTAAAGTCACACTATAACCAGAGGAAATAGATTTTATTTAAATTCAATTTGTGAAAATATATATATATATTTGTGCAACTTATGTTGCTCTTTTTTAAAACTTAAAAATTAGTAGTACATGTTATAAACATCTCTCTGGGTTTTATTTGTTGGTTTCACACACTACAATATAAAGCCTGTTAAAAAGAACATATTACATAAATTCTAAAATCACATGTTTACTTGAAAAGTTACTTTCATATAGTTTTGTTCAGCATTTTATCTTAAATATTTCTATCATGGGATAAATGGAAATAAGAATTTAAAGGTAAAATACTAACCAACTAGCTATTTTGTTGGGTTTTTTTAATTTTAAGTTTTTTTTTATAGTACGTATACCCTTAACATTTTCTTCTGGATGAATATAATATTAACAGAAACCAAGTATTCGTACATAAAAGATAATTATAGAGTTAACCATGAATATTGAACATTTTGGTGTTCCCATGTGTTAATATTGTAGAACATATTCTCAATTTTACTGCACTTTAAAACTTGTTTTGCTTTTGAAAACTTGTTTAACTTAATGATATTTATTTACATAGTTCACAATATGTTTAAGAGTATTACTTTCTATATAGACAAGGCCCTGACACTCTAAAGCTGAGGTCACAGTTTGTATCAATACAATAAATACTCACTATTTTATTATATAGATTGCATATATGAAATTACAATAATATTTTACTGATAATTTAATAAGACAATATGTTAAAGAATACTAAATCTGTGTGTGTGTTTTGGAAAATGGTACTGTAAAAGAGGAAGTCTGTGAAATTTTTAATATACTGTGATCAGCATAACAAATTATGTAAATGAGTTATTTTTTAGCCTCAACCTAGTAAACGTTTTCCTGTTTATAAATATGAGGTGTAATTTATCTATTTGGGATATTTTTGAATAAGGGAATGATATCTTACTGAAAGCCAGACTTAATATTCTAAACTTTAGATGTTCTTTTTTATACAGTTCAGATAATAGAGTACCTTTCACTTTTTGAAATAAAAAAAAAATGTTTTTAACTTCTCATATTCTTAACTTCAAAATTACTAATGCTTTCACAATCTTTCATACCTTGGCTTCTATTGATTTCCTTTAAAAATTTTAGTAAGGAGGCTAAACCTAGGCTATTGGATTTCCATGTTAAGTATCAGCTGCAACAACACATACACTTAACACCTATATGTAATTCATGTTTGAAAACTTGCTTTGACTTTTCAAATGAGATCAATTATAAGTACATACTAAAATGATACAATAATGTTCATGTTTGACTAATAACTGAAGGAAAGAATATATTTTTTCTTCCTCTCTTCTTCCTATTCCATTTCTTGAAATGACCAGTTTCCATCCTATTGATAAAGATAGCTTTATGGCAGCTTCACTACCACAACACATGTACCACCTCTTCCAGTGTTGACAGGAACTTCCTAACACAGAAAACAAAATCAAGAAAACAAATTACCGTTTTAATGAACTTTGTCCTCAGCATAATATATATAATACAACATGTTGGAGTTGAACAAGTCCTTAGCTATTCTGGTCCAACATTGCCCTGGCATAAAGATGTAAAATGCAGTCCAGATAGTTGTCCAATATAGTGGAAAGAGTATATTATTTAAATTATGTAGACCTGAGTTTTAGGAGCAGTTGATTTGGGGTGATGATTTTCTCATTTGAAAAGTTACAGCTAATAATTCTCATCCTTCAAAGTTTTTGTTAGGATTAAGTGAGACAATGTATAAAAATAATTTGGCAGATAATGTTTATAATTCCATTATCCTTTAGTTCGCTTTCACTCTTTCCAAAGTCACACAATGAAAGAGTGAAAATCCAGGAATAGAATCTAGATCTCTTAGCTACTGGTCAATAATTTCCAGAAAATTAAATTCCACAAGCTTATACAAACATTTTGATTATTGTATTTGATCTAACAACTCCTTGTTTGCTAAAAAAAATTATCTGCCATTCCTAGCTGGTCCTGAGCATTGATAAAGTAAGAAGCTACCTACATGGCCAAATTTGAATGTTCCTGAGGGTCTTAATGAATAATATTGTTGGAGAAAAGAGACAGAAAGTCATTATCAACTATCATTATATTAACACATATTTATTTACGATAGTAACCAACTTACTACATACACTACAGAGCAGCAAGAAGTCAGTGTAAGGGAAGGTGAAGTTAGATAAAATACAATGTTTGCCTGTGGAAATGATGAAAAATTAATCATAATCTAATTTTTTCTATTAAGCCATCATTTAATTAATAGAACACCATTAGATATTTTGGAATAAATTCATAGTTATCACTAGAAAAAATGTCAAAAATATCAAGTTTGGCTTTAGAATCCCCAAGATATCCTTTCACGGCCTTCTTATACTCTCCTTAGAATTTCTTCTGTTTGATGCCTAGCATTCTTGAGAGGGTTTAATTTCAGTTTCTCATCATGCACTAAATTCCTTGAATGACTGATTAAGATGAAAATTGTTGCAGTTTATAGAATCTATAAAAATGGAACTGAAAAAAAATTTCCCATGGGCAACAGCCAATAAGAAGGAGCAGATATTTTTAGACAAGGACATTGCTCTTGAGTTCTCAAGTTGTAATACATACATAAAAAAGCCAGAGTAAAGCTTTTGAATTATTGGATCTGATTCACTTTTTTGTGAAAGGAATGAGTCCATAAAGTCAAGAGAATGTGCTGTCCCCTTTCATATAAGTACTGATGGATCCTGTTCATGACAAATTAGATCGACTATTTCTCTATAGCATAGATAAAGAAAATACTGCAAATTTTACTAAAATATTCTGGGTAGGCCCTAGAGAAGAAAAGGATGAAATTAATTCTGAAGTATATTTTTTAAACTTTTATTAAAACCTGAAATGTACTAATTTCCATACTTTCAATGATAGTACCTCTTTCCATTCATCGTTCTGTGCATCATATCACTCAACAGTGTTCAAATAAGTGTGTCCATCATATCCTCCAACCACATAGAGTTTACCTCCGAGGGGACAAACAGCAACGGCATCTCGAACACTCAGAGGTGCCACAGTTGACCATGAATCATTTTTTGGATCATACCTTAAGAAGTTTAGGAAGACAATTGAAAAGGGAAGTCCAATAGTGTTAAAAATAATAAGCATTAATAAAATGTATACTTATCCAATATAAGGAATTAAAAACACCTTACAAATATCAAGTTTAGTTTGACCAATAAGTGTTAAAATAAATGCATGACAAAATTCTATTCATCCACAAGAGGTCACTCAAGCATATAAAAAATGTATTTCCTTTCCAAAATACTATGTATTTCTTTGATCAGTACTCAGATTCTCTATGAGGAAATTTCATATATTAGTATCTTAACATTATATGAAAAATGCCCCCTCTCTTTTTTAGTATGCTATTTGGAGAACTTTTGTTTTTCTCTTATCCTTTGTTTTTCAAAAGTTATATGTGAGATGCCTGATCTTATCATGTGAAAGCTCACATTTCAAGTAAATCTGAATATAATTGTCTTTTTTGTTTTGTAGACTGTAGTAAAATAGTTTTAATACTGTTTTTAGTTAGAATGGCCATAGTCTTATCCTATATTTCCCCCCATGAATATTCCTATTTATTGTAACAGAAGGATTTTTTCCATTTTAATCTGAAGCTAATTCTTTATCTCCAAACATTTTCTGTGAGCAAAATGAAAGATAATTCAGTAAGTAATAAAATCTTCTCCAGGAATTCTTTCCTAAAATTTTAAGCCTTTTAAAAAATGCATAACGCTAAAATTCAAAAGGAATAAACAATGAAAGAAAACTTATATAATTATACATGGAAATGTTCTCTGATTTTGTATTGACCTAGGTACAAAACTCAATGAAAAAGGTGTATTTTACAGAAGACATTTTTATTTATTACCTTCTACTAATTTTATTATATTTCTATTACCCCTTTCAGTTCTTTTTTGATGTCTTTAATTATACTCTAAATTATCTAATCTCAGGTTCCATTTGAACTTGGTCTCACATCCAGTAATATTTTTAATAATATCTGTAATCAGCAATAACTAAAATATCTTTCATGTCTCATACATATTGCTGAGTGTCATGTAACATCATCTTCAATTTTGATGTTATAATAAAACCTAGAACCAGAAAATCCACAACTGTATGCTTTAGTTAAACAAAATTTTCAACATATTTGCTATTGTTAATTGATGCTGCAGTCAACTAACAGAGTACACATATAAATGAATGGGGAATCAAGGCTCACAGAAGGGTTTCTTTACACATTTGCATCCAAACCTGACTTTCCTGTATGTGCATGATAATGCTAAAAATCTGGCAAATCTGGATATAACATGAGGGATTGGGGTAATGTTGAATCTTCTGAAGAAAAGGCATTTGCACTATGGTTACTATCTGTAAAGACACACAGGAGAAGTTATTAAAGTAAATGTTTAGCCACTATATCACTTTCAAATTAAATAACATCACATTTCTCCCTTTTTGTTTTTGCTTTTCTATCTCTCCTCACTTTGAATATACGTATATATATTCTAGTAGAAAAAAAAATGGAGCCTGAAATAAAGACAATTCATCATGGATTTATTCCTACACTTACAGAAATTAGGAATCATTTTCTTGACTTCTTTGCCTCAATTTTCTGATCAACATTGTAGAAATAGTAATCCCTGTATCAACCACCATGTTTATGTGATGATTTTAGAAAACTTTAAATGATTACTTTAAATAATTGAATGAGACTCCTAAGGTATTAATAGGCCAACAGTGTTTTAGGTGTTGAAAACAGTGACAGGAAAATTGTCTCAGACATAAAAATGAGGATGATCAAATTTCATAAAACATGAACTTTTGATTGGCTTTCTACTAACAGGACTATTTTATAACTCTGTAGGTGTTAAGCTGTAGAAAGCTGAGTTTTCTTATGATTCTTATACATGACAATATAAATGAATTTTGCCTGATAGAGATAGAATTAATTTCCATCAGGTAGAAATGACCCCCAATGATTGCATTTTACTCTCTATAAGATATTAACTACTTCCTTGTCTATTAATATTTTTTTCAGTATTATTAATTGTCTTTATGTCTTTTCTTCAAAGATTCTTTGAAAGATTCAGTTTTAACATCATATAAATTGCCTCATTAGTTAACGAATCATAAAATCTTTGACCCATGTTAATTTTATATTTGTATGAAAGCCATAATTATAATTTTTTGAAAATTATAATTTAACACTTGCCATTTTCTTAAGGTCTTTTGAAGGAAAACACCAATAAGGGGATAATAATAGTAATGACAATAATAATCATTACAAAAACAATACAAACAAATACAATACCATCAGATAACTTCTACTGAGTACGTAACAGGTGCCAGGAAGTATGCTTACTGCCTTATTATTTATCATATTATGCTCTATGAAGTTGACACTATAATCATCCCTTTATTTTTTCACATGAGGAAACTGATGTTAGTGGATGTAAAATAACTGGGTCAAGGTCACATAATTTGTAAATAGTAGACCTGGGATTTGAACTCAGATTGGTCTGACTCCAAACTTAATATTTTAACTAGTATACTATACATTTTTTGGTATATGGGAAGTGTTCTTTTTTTCCATTAATTATTTTAATATATCTGATTTTTTAAAAATAAATATTTTTGGAAATTTAACTATGTCAGTAAATAAGATTAAACATTTAAGTATTAGGATATGTTTGTCGAATATTTAGTTTTGTAGTCTGCACTATGAACTTTTTTATATCAAATATGAATTGAGTTTATATTTTTCTAGTTGCATGTGTGAATGCCTATTTAAATAAATATAGACACTTTAAGAAATTGTAAAGTTAATTTTACATTGGGCTCTCTGCTGTCAGTGCGGAACCCACTTTGGATATTCTGTCTCCCTCTCTCTGTGTCTCCCCCTCCTCTCTCTCAAAAATAAATAAACATTAAAAAATTATTTTATGTATTCTAGAATTTTTCTTATTAAATACATATTTTTCTACCAAACTTTGTTTTTTACACATATGCATTTAGATACAAAGAACCAAGCAAATGCAACACAAGTTATACCACTAAGATTCAATAAGAAGATTCAATAAGAAGCCTCCAAAGCTGCAATAGAACAAAGCATGGATTCTAATATACATAAAAATCTCTTACTAATTTGGATTTCTTACAAGAAAATTGCTATTATAAGTGCTTAGAATATTATTTCTGTCTATAAATTTACATGATTTAATTTTTAATTAAGAAGAAACTTTGTGAAGGCAGGTCTGATTTTCATAGTAACAAACCTTCATGACTTTTTATTTATTAAATGTAATTTTGTACAGTACTGTGTTATTTTGTATAAAACTCTTCTAAGTAACTTTTTATATTTTGGTAAAGGACATAAATTCTCTATATCAATATGGAGAATATGGCCACTCTTTGGCTTCACCTTCTCATGAATGTATAACTCCAATACAGTTTTAAGTATTAATGGAAACTTAAGATAGCATAATTAGTTTTACATGAATTTGTTTCTACTTTTAATAAAGTTGCATTTTCTCAAATATAGTAATTCCTGATATTGTCTGTTTATGATCTAGTCTTTTCCAATATCAATAGTTTGTATAAAGAGGAGGCTATAGTTATTCTATGTTTTAAAAACTCAAATATTTTCACAGGCATAAAAATAGAATCTGGTGTCTAGGTACCATTACTTAAAATGAAAACTTAGCTTTTATGGATACAAGTATGAGATTTTGAATGTGTGTATATATTTTCTGACAGGTGGATTTGTACCAAATCTTTTGTGAGTTGTATGCTCTCTACACTTTGGTCTATAGAAGGCATCAACAAATTATCTAGGCAATTAAATAGGTGATGAGTGTTAAGCAGGGCACTTGTGATGAGCACTGGGTGCTGTAAGTGATGAATTGCTAAGTTCTAACCTGAAACGAATATTGTATTATATGTTAACTAACTGGAATTTAATAAAAACTTGAAAAAATAAAATTTAAATAAATAAATTGATCAATTAATAATAAAATAAAATTTCAATAGAAACTATTCTTTTCTCAATTTCTTACAGTAGATTTTATTTTATTTTTTAATATGAAATTTACTGCCAAATTGGTTTCTATACAACACCCAGTGCTCATTCCAACAAGTGCCCACCTCAATACCCCTCACCCACTCTCTGCACCCTCCCATCCACCATCAACCCTCAGTTTGTTCTCAGTTTTTAACAGCCTCTTATGTTTTGGCTCCCTTCCTCTCTAACTTTTTTTTTCCCTTCTCCTCCCCCATGGTCTTCTGTTAAGTTTCTCAGAATCCACATAGGAGTGAAAACATATGGTATCTATTTTTCTCTGTATGACTTATTTCACTTAGCATAACACTCTCCAGTTCCATCTATTTTGCTACAAAAGGCCATATTTCATTCTTTCTCATTGCCACGTAGTATTCCATTGTGTATATAAACCACAATTTCTTTATCCATAAATCTAACCTATGAGCCAGCAATAGCACTGCTAGAAATTTACCCAAGAGATACAGAATGCTGATGCATAGGGGCACTTGTACCCCAATGTTTATAGCAATGCTTTCAACAATAGCCAAATTATGGAAAGAGCCTAAATGCCCATCAACTGATGAATGGATAAAGAAATTGTGGTTTATATACACAATGGAATCTTACAGTGGATTTTAAGCAAATATTTATTCTACTATATATTTTTGATCTTTCTAAAAGAGAAACACAATTCCCCTTCACACACACACACAAACACACATGCACGTGCTTAGTAAAAGCTTAAAATTTGGTACACATGCCAAAATTCTGCATTAATAAAAGTAGAAATTATTGGCTTGAGGTTTAATTATATCATTTTTCCTGACTGTAATATACTGAGCTTTTGGTTTCATATTGAAATGGAAAGTCAAATATGATTAGTTTCCAAATTTTACAAAATCTTTTTTGCCACTATTTGTCATTTAACCAAAGAGGGTTTCAACTTCCACTTCTGTGTGGTGATAAGGATGTACTAGATTTTCAAGGTCCTTTTCATTTGTAATTACATATAATTTCTTTATTGTACTTCAGTATATAAATAAAGGACATAACAAGTTCAGCTTTATCTTTCAAATACGCAGGTGACCCAAAGTGATTTTCATGTGATTTTTATATTGTTTCTAATGTTGCATCACTAGTGAGTTATGTCAGCAAGCTGGTAGACTAAGAAGCTCTAGGATCTCATGCTGTCACAGAAACATTAAATAGATATTAGCTGAAATAACTATAGGAGTTCTGGAAATCATTCAAAGATCCACAGCCAAATACATTCTCAGTCAAGAAAAAGCTTCATTCAAATCAATAGGCAGTTTTGTGATATTTTCACTTGTCCTTGCCCCAACACTCCCAGCAAATGACATCATGGTTTGTAGAAAGCAGTGACCCAGTCCCAGTTCCTTTCCTTGAACCAGAGATAAAACAGAACTAATATACAAGAATCTAACCTGTCTGGTTGCTGAAAGACAGATTATTCTCTGTTACATAATTCAGATATCAGAGTCAAACATGACACAGCCCAGATCTCAGGTTAAGAAAATTCATGGGAAGTTGTAGAACACATGGCTTGTGAAGCATGTAGGGATATTACCGATATATACACAACTTGGGAAAAAGATAACTGATTGAAGATTATAAGAGAACAGCTAAAGCTTAAGAAGCAGCATGGCTGAAACTCTTAAGTAAAATAAGACATTTAAAAACTGTCATATACACAGAGAATCAAAACACACACAGGCACACACACATACAAAAGTCGAGGAAACACACATCCAAGAAATGTCTGAAAAGACCTCAAGTCTTCATACTGGGTTGATCCCAGGCACAGAAGATGACCTGCTAATTAGTGATGGTTTTCCCATGCATGGAGCCAGTCTTCAGACACTGGAACAGGTATGTAATTTCAAATGCCCAATTTTATAAAAAAATCACAAAAAATACAAATAAACAGGAAAATGAGTTTCATTAAAAAAGAAACAGAAAAGAAATCTCTGGAAAACATCCCTGTAAAAACACAGGTATCTGACATACAAGATAAAGACATTAAGGCCACTATCATATATATGTTCAAAGAGCTAAAAGAAAGACAGACTAAAGGAAACTAAAAGATCTGGAACTAAAAGAAAACTAAAAGAAATCAAGAAAAATATAACCCAACAAAATGAGGATGTTAACAAAGGAAAATAAATTATGATGAAGAACCAAACAGAAAATCTACAGCTGAAAAATAAAATCACTGAATTAAAAAAAAATCACTAGAGGGAGTCAGTAGGAAACTCAGGCAGGAAGAAGAACAAATAAGTTAACCTGAAGACATGTCATTTAAAATTATGAAGTCTAGGGAGCAAAAAATACAGAAAACTTAACAGAGTCTAACAGACGTATGAGACAGCACAATTGGATCAACATAGGCATTTTGGAAGTCCCAGAAGAGAGTGGAAGAGGAAGAAATAATATTTGAAGAAATAATAGCTTAAATCTTCCCAAATGTGAATAAAACGGGAATCTACAAATCCAAGAATCTAAGTGAACTTCAAGCAGAAGAAATATAAACAGACCCACACTGGAATAATATAATCAAATTGTTGAACATCAAACGCAAAAAGAATCTTGAAAGCAGCAAGAGAAAATCAATTTTTGACATGCAAGTATCCTCAATAAGATTATGAGCAAATTTTTTAGCAGAAAACTGTAGGAACGTATATTGAAAGTACTGAAAGAAAAATCCTGTCAACTGAGAATTCTATACCTGACAAAACTTTCTTCAAAAAAGAGGGAAATATTAAGACACTCCCAGATAAGCTATTGGTAAAGGAGTTTACATCTAGTAAATCTGTCCTACAAGAAATTCTAAAGTTGGTTCTTCAAGTTGTAATAAAAAATTACTAAACAATAACTCAGAGTCATATGAATATATGAATAAATATTTATATTTATAGAATATGTATATATGAATATATAAAGTTCTCTGGTACAAGTAAAAACATTGGCTAGTTATTAATAAAACTAGATATTATTTTAATTTTGGTTTGTATCTCTACTTTTTATTCTTCTACAGGTTGTAAAAACCAAAAGCATGAATATAATCATAAAGCTATGTTAATCGGTACACAATATATAAAGACAGAATTTGTTATATCAATAACATAAAACAGGGGAGAAGGCAGAGCTGTAAAGATTATTTTTATGCAACTGAAGTTAATTTGGTGTCAATTTAAAAAAGATTGGTAAACTTTTAGAATGTTATTTGTAATCCCAATGATGATCACAAAAGAAATAATTATAGAATATACAAAAAGGAATTGAGAGGGGCATCAAGACGTCACTATGAAAAATCAACTGAACACAATGAAGGCAGGAAGAAAGGAAAGGAGGGACAAAATAGCTATGAGATATATAAAAACAAATAACAAAATGGCAATAGTAATTATTTCTAAGTAATCATATTAAATGCCAATGGATTAAATTCCCTTATCAAAGGGTATATCTTGGTAGAAGGCTTAAAAAAAGAAAACAGAGAGAAGCCAAGATGGCGGAACAACATGGAAATTTTTTGTGTGTCTTGCATCCATGAAATACATCCAGACCAACACTAAACCATCCAATACACCTAGAAAAACTGATTGGAGGATTAACACAACAATCTGCACAAACTGAACCACAGAATTCAGCAGGTACATGGCATGTAGATGTGAATTTGGGGAGCGAGAAGCTGCAGAGGGCAGGGAACCGCTTTTGCGGGTGGAGAGAGGATGGAGACTGGGGACGGGGGGGAAGAATATGGGAAAAGCACCCCTCCCCAAAAGCAGCTGGAGAGAAAGTGGAAAATTGGAAATAGCTGCAGGGACAAAACTAAAAGTGGAGAAAGGAGAAAGGAGAAAGGAGAAAGGAGAGGGTTTAAATTCCATTAAGACTGTAAACTAGGGGAGCGCAGAGTCTGCAATTCCACAGCTTGATACCTGGCGGTGCTCTGGTGGGAAGGGCGAATCCCCAGGAACAGAGTGGGGTCCGGGAGGTTCTCGGGCCACACGGGGAAAAGCGGATCCACTGCTTGAAGGACATTTGATAGAGACTGTTGAAGCCACCTGGTCCCAGCAGATCCCAGAAAATGGCCACATTTGCTGGTGCTGGAACAAGGTCCTTAAGGGTGGAACCCTGGTGCCAGATGTATGTTGTGATTTTCCATAATCCCTGAAACACTGCTGCTACACTATCTTGTGAACTTTTACTGGGGTGGGTTGGCACCTGGCCACAGTCTCAGGCACCAGCAGCAGCAGGGTCCAGCAAGTGTTCCTGGGTGCAGCCAGCATTCAGCCATTGTTCATTCAGCCATTGCTTGGTGAGACCCTCCCACAGAGGGGCAGAACAGGTCAAAGCAGCAGTCCTTCAGAAGTAAGGGACCGGGGAAAACAGCTGCAACTGAGACAAAACTCGGGAGAGAGGTACTGCTTGGGGCCTGGTCATGGAGAGTGAAAAAGCAGGGAGTGGACCAGAGCTGAAGACAGAGGACAGGTGCACAATTGCTGATCCAGAGAACAGACTGGGTAGCTGGGTGGCTCCATTTTCACCACTCCCACACATGCCCATACACACCCAAGAACTCTGCAACAATCCATCCCAGTAGGCTAACAGCGCCATCTAGTGGAGAGCAGAACAGTTAAACTGAGCCCCACCCAACTCGGGCAACTTCGTTCTTCAAGAACACAAATTTCACCCACCACTGACTTAGTTTATGGACTATAAAGTACTATATAGACTGACTTCTAGGGAAAACAAAGCAATTTCAGTCCTACTTCAATCTGTTAGAGGGTTCCTGTATTCAATTTTCTTTCTTTTTCTCTTTTACATTTCTTTTCTTTTTCTTTATACAGAAAGAGAAAAAAATCATTTTTATTTTCAATTTTTATTAAAAATATTTTTCTTTAATTTTTATTACTATATTTTTTACTTTTGTGTATTTTGCTCAAATTCTATTTTACTTCCATCATTTTATTTGAGTCGACCTCAGTGAATTCACCTTTCCAAAGTTTCAGTTTCCTTTTTTATCTTTCCTTTTCCTTTTTTCCCTTTTTCGTTTCATTTCTTTTTCTTGAATGCAGAAAGAGAAAAACTTCATTTTTACTTTAAATTTCTATTAAAATATTTTATTTAATTATTTAATATATTTTGTTTTTATGTAAACTTGTTCAAATTCTATTTTGCTTGCATCATTTTATTTTAGTTTACCACCGTGTACTCACTTTTTCAAATTTACATAAGATTTCCTCTTTGTCTTTTTTTTCTTTTTTAAATCATTTTCTATTTTTTGATTCTTTTCTTTTATCTTGAATACAGAAAAAGAAAAAATCATATTTATTTTTAATTTTTATTAAAAATAATTTCTTTAATTTTTTCTACTATATTCTTTACTCTTCTTTATATATTTTTTTCAAATTCTATTTTACCCCATCATCTCTTTTTGGTCTACTTCACAGTATTCATTTTTTTTTCAAATTCTCAAACAATTTCCTTTTTTTTTCTTTTCCTTCCTTTTCTTTTTTCCTCCCTCCTCCTTTTTTTTTCTCTAGTCTGTAAACCACTTTCAACACCCAAACCAAAACACACCTAGGATCTCGCATCATCTATTCGATTTGTGTGTGTGTGTGTGTGTGTTTAATTTTTAATTTTAATCTTTTTTAATTTTAATTGTTTTAATTTCAATTTTTCTGACTGATTAATTCCTTTTCTTCCTTCAGAATGACAAAATGAAGGAATGAACCCCAAAAGAAAGAGCATGAAGAAATGACAGCCAGGGATTTAACCAATACAGATACAAGCAAGATGTCTGAGCCAGAATTTAGAATCACGATAATAAGAATACTAGCTGGAGTTGAAAATAGATTAGAATCCCTTTCTGCAGAGATAAAAGAAGGAAAAATAGGCAGAATGAAATTAAAAATGCTATAACTGAGCTGCAATCATGGATGGATGCAGCGGCAGCAAGGATGCATGAAGCAGAACAGAGAATCAGTGATATAGAGGATAAACTTATAGAGAATAATGAAGCAGAAAAAAAGAGGAAGATTAAGGCAAAAGAGCACGATTTAAGAATTAGAGAAATGAGTGACTCATTAAAAAGGAACAACATCAGAATCATAGGGGTCACAGAAGAAGAAGAGAGAGAAATAGGGGTGGAAGGGTTATGTTAGAAAATCATAGTGGAAAATTTTCCTAACCTGGGGAAAGACACAAACATCAAAATCCAGGAAGCACAGAGGACCCCCATTAGATTCAACAAAAACTGACAAAAAGGCATATCATAGTCAAATTCACAAAATACTCAGGCAAGGAGAGAATCATGAAAGCAGCAAGGGAAAAAAAAAGTCCCTAACCTACAAGGGAAGACATATCAGGTTTGCAGCAGGCCTTTCCATGGAAACTTGACAGGCCCAAAAGGAGTGGAAGGATGTATTCAGAGTGATGAATCAGGAAAATATGCAGCCAAGAACTCTTTTTCCAGCAAGGCTGTCATTCAAAATAGGAGAGATAAAAAGGTTCCCAGACAAACAAAAATTAAAGGAATTCCTGACCACTAAACAAGCCCTGCAAGAAATTTTAAGGGGGACTCTCTGAAGGGAGAAAAGATGAATATATATATATATATCAAAAGCAACAAAGATTAGAAAGGACCAGAGAACACCACCAGAAACTCCAACTCTACAAACATCATAACTGCAATAAATTCATATCTTTCAGTACTCACTCTAAACATCAATAGACTCAATGCTCCAATCAAAAGACATAGGGTAACAGAATGGTTAAGAAAACAAGAACCATCTATATGCTGTTTACAAGAGACCCACTGTAGACATAAAGACACCTTCAGATTGAAAATAATGGGATGGAGAACCATTTATCATGCTAATGGTCAACAAAAGAAAGCCAGAGTAGCTATACTTATATCAGACAATCTAGACTTTAAAATAAAGACTGTATCAAGAGATGCAGAGGGGCATTATATCATAATCAAAGGGTCTCTAGACCAAGAAGACCTAACAATTGTAAACATTTATGTGCCAATGTGGAACACCCAAATATATAAATCAATTAATCACAAACATAAAGAAACTCATTGATAGTAATACCATAATAGTAGGAAACTTCAACACCCCACTCACAGCAATGGACAGATCATCTAATAAAAAAATCAACAAGGAAACAATGGCTTTGAATGACACACTGGACCAGATGGACTTAACAGATATATTCAGAACATTTCATCCTAAAGCAGCAGAATATACATTCTTCGCCAGTGCACATGGGAACGTTCTCCTGAATAGACCATATACTGGGACACAAACCAGCCCTAAGTAAGTACAAAGAGACCAAAATCATACCAGGCATATTTTCAGACCACAACACTATGAAACTCGAAATCAACCACCAGAAAAAAGTGGTTTGGAAAGTTAACATATACTTGGAGACTGAAGAACATCTTACTAAAGAATAAATGGGCTAACCAAAAAGTTAAAAACATAGAAATGGAAGGAAAACTTCCAAACTCTTTATGAAGCCAGCATTACCTTGATCCCAAAACCAGAAAAAGACGCCACTAAAATGAGAAGTAGAGACAAATTTCCCTGATGAACATGGGTGCAAAAATCCTCAACAAGATATTAGCCAACTGGATCCAACAATACATTAAAAAATTATTCACCACGACCAAGTGGGATTTATACCTGGGAGGTAGCGCTTGTTCAATATCTGCAAAAAAATCAATGTGTTTAATCACATCACTAAAAGAAAGGACAAGAACCACAGGGTCTTCTCAATAGATGCAGAGAAAGCTTTTGAAAAATATAACATCCATTCTTGATAAAAACCCTTAAGAAAGTAGGGATAGAAGAATCATATCTAGAGATCATAAAAGCCATATATTAAAGACCCAATGCTGATATCATACTCAATGGGGAAAAACTGAGAGCTTTCCCCCTGAGGTCAGGAACAAGATGGGGATGTCCACTCTCCCCACTGTTATTCAGCATAATATTGGAAGTCTTAGCCTCAGCAATCAGACAACACAAAGAAATAAAAGGCATCCAAATCAGCCAGGAGGAGGTCAAACTTTCATTCTTTGCAGATAACATGATACTCCATATGAAAAACAAAAGATTCAACCAAAAAACTGGTAGAACTGATCCTTGAATTCAGCAAAGTGGAAGGATATAAAATCAATGCACAGAAATTGGTTGCATTCCTAGACACCAACAATGAAGCAACAGAAATAGAAATCAAGGAATCAATCCCATTTACAATTGCACCAAAACCCATAAATTTCCTAGGAACAAACCTAACCAAAGAGGTGAAAAATTTATACACTGAAAACTATAGAAATATTATGAAAGAAATTTAAGAAGACAAACACAAAAAAGGAAAAAAGATTCCATGTTCCTGGATTGGAAGAACAAATATTGTTAAAATTTCAATACTACCCAAATCAATCTACATATTCAAGGCAATACCTATCAAAATAACACCAGCATTCTTCACAGAGCTAGAACAAACAATCCTAAAATTTCTATGGAACCAGAAAACACCCAGAATAGCAAAAGTAATCTTGAAAAAGAAAACCAAAGTAGGAGGCATCACAATCCCGGACTTCAAGCTATACTCCAAAGTTGTAATCATCAAGACAGTATGGTACTGGCACAAAAACAGATACACAGATCAATGGAACAGAATAAAGAACCCAGAAATGGACCCATAAACGTATGTCCAACTAATCTTTGACAAAGCCAGAAAGAATATCCAATGGAATAAAGACAGTCTCTTCAACAAGTGGTGCTGGGAAAACTGGACAGCGACATGCAGAAGAATGAACGTGGACTACTTTCTTACACCATACACAAAAATAAACTCGAAATGGATGAGAGACCTAAGTGAAAGACAGGAAGCCATCAAAATCCTTGAGCAAAAAGCAGGCTAAAACCACTTTGATCTTGCTGCAGCAACTTCTTAGTCAACACATCTCCGGAGGCAAGGGAAACAAAAACAAAAATGAACTACTGGGACCTCATCAAAATAAATGCTTCTGCATAGCAAAGGAAACAATCAGCAAAACCAGAAGGCAACCAACAGAATGGTAGAAGATATTTGCAATAACATATCAGATAAAGGGTTGGTATCCAAAATCTGTAAAGAACTGATCAAATTCAACACCCAAAAAACAAATAATCCAGTGAAGAAATGGGCAAAAGACATGAATAGACACGTCTCCAAAGAAGGCATCCAGATGGTCAACTGACACATGAAAGAATGCTCAACATCACTCATCATCAGGGAAATACAAATCAAAACCACAATGAGATGTCACCTTACACCTGTCAGAATGGCTAACATTAACAACTCAGGCAACAACAGATGTTGGCGAGGATGCAGAGAAAGAGGATCTCTTTTGTATTGTTGTTGGCAATGCAAACTGGGCAACCTCTCTGGAAAACAGTATGAAGGTTCTTCAAAAAATTAAAAATAGAACTACCCTAGGATCCAGTAATTGCACTACTAGGTATTTATCGAGGGGATACATGTATTCAGTTTCGAAGGGGCAAATGCACCAAACTGTTTATAGCAGCACTATCAACAATAGCCAAAACAAGGAAAGATCCCAAATGTCCATCGATGGATGAATGGATAAAGAAGATGTGGTATATATACATACAATGGAGTATTACCTGACAATCAAAAAGAATAAAACTTTGTCATTCACAACTCCGTGCAATGGAACTGGAGGGTATTATGCTAAGCGAACTTAGTTAGAGAAAGACAAATATCATATGACTTCACTCATATGAGGACTTTAAGATACAAAACAGATGAACATAAGGGAAGCAAAGAAAAAATAATAAAAAAATAAGGAGGGGGACAAAAACTTAACAGACTCTTAAATATGGAGAACAAACAGAAGGTTACTGGAGGGGTTGTGGGAGGAGGGATGGGCTAAATGGGTAACAGGCACTAAGGAATCTACTCCTGAAATCATTGTTGCAGTATATGCTAACTAACTTGGATGTAAATTTAAAGTAAATAAATAAAATAAAACAAAATAAAATAATATAAAATAAAATAAAATAAAGTAAAATAAAACAAAACAAAACAAAATAAAATAAAATAAAAAGAAACACAGATGTTTAGTAGTTCTGGAAAGTGTTAAAGTAAAGAAAATTGGTGAACATACCTTAACTGTTACCCAATTTTTGGCTAAAAACCTCTTTTTTCTTATATGTTACACCAATCAACATCTTGCACAACGTGTGTTGTTCTATGTTCATGGAATACATCTCTGGAGTACTCCAGATTTTAGAGACCAGTAATGCCTCTGCTATGAAAGGATAATCACAGTACAGGTGAAAAGAAAATTTACCACTACTGATATCATGAGTGAAGGATCAATGTCAGCTTGAGTCAGTTTTTCTTCATCTACAGCATATACCCCCAACTACCCAGAGTAGCAGTTAGAGTCAAGTGCTCAGCACAGTGCTTAGCACATAAAATACTTTATTACTGCTTAGAGTGAAACAACACGAATTCTGCCCTAATGAAGCATTCTAAATCAAAACTTCTCCCTTCCTCATTTGTTCTGTGCACAAATAACTGATGGGATAAATGTAATATTCTTTAACCACATGAACGAAGACTTTTTAAAGGGGTCTCTAGAAAAAAAACACACACACACCTGGGATGGATAATCTTGGAAAAAGATTAATAACAGCGCATTTAAATTTATAGACAATACAGCTCTCAAGACTAAATAACTTAAAAAAAAAACCTAATTAAACTGACACTAGCAACTCTTCATTGATGTTTACCCACTCCAAGCAACACACCAATTCACTGAGAAGAAAACACTTGCTTACAAAAGAAATACTAAGCATCAACTCTCTTTTATTAATGTGTTCACATTAGGAAAAGTAAGGATTTGGTGAAAATTTCTCTTCTGGCTACAGTATATCAGTAATATGTCTGACACTTACATGTTAGTTCCCTACTAATATCATCTGCGTACTCACAGAACAAGGAACTTTTGGAAGTCAACTAAGAAATCTTTATCAATCTAACATAATTCATGCAGATCAATGCACACAAATGTTTATAAATAAGCACTTAACTGTTGATTAAAGCAAATTATAACTTATGCCAAGGAATTATTAAAAAGGAAGTCTTCTATTTAACTTATAGGAAAAAGATCAGCTGGTAAAGCATGTTAATAGGTTAGAGAAAATGGTCCCTATTTGTAAAATTATTGCATATTAAGACATTAAAATAAAATAAATAAAGTAAATTCACATATTGGTACCAAATAAAAAAAAGAAGAGGGATCACAACCCACTCCACAGAACTACAATTATAAGAGAACATTATGAAAATCTATATGTTAAATAATTGTGCAATCAAAGAAATGGATAAATGCCTAGAAACATATGAACTACCAAAACTGAAACAGGAAGAAATACTTTCTATTACTTGAATAATCTTGCAACCAGCAAATGAATTGAATCACTAATAAAAAAAGAATTCCTAGCAAACTAAAATCCAGGGCCAGATGTTTTCATAGGGGTTTTCTACCAAACATTTAAATACAAGTTAATACCTATTTTCAACCTATTCCAAAATAGAAAAGGAAAGAAAATTTACAAAGTCATTATAAGAGGCCAGTATTACTTTGATTCCAAATCCACACAAGGGTCCCACTAAAAAGGAAATTTATAGGCCAATATCCCTGATGAACATGGATTCAAAAATTCTCAACATGATGCTAGTCAATTGAATACAACGGTACACTAAAAGAATTTTTTAACTCAAACAAGTGGGATTAACTCTTGGGCTGAAAGCATTTCAATATTCACAAATAAAAATAAACATGATACACCACATTAATAAAACAAAGGATAAGGATCATATGATCCTGTCAATAATGCAAAATAAGCATTTGAAGAATATAGCATTCATTTCTTGATAAAAACCCTCAACAGAGTAGGGATATATGGAACATAACTCAGCATCATAAAGGTAATATACAAAAGACCCACAGCTAATATCATCTTCAAAGGGGAAACACTGAGAGTTTTTATTCTATGATCAGGAACAAGACAGGGATGTGACTATCACTATTGCTATTCAACGTAGTACTGAAAGTCCTCGCTACAGCAATCAGAAAACTCAAAACTATAGTCATCCAAATTGGCAAAGGAGAAGTCATAATTCACAGATGACATGATATTCTGTGTAGAAAAGTGAAAGAATCCATCAGAAAGCTTGCTAGAAATGACACAAGAATTCAGTTAAGTCACAGGATACAAAATTATCGTGCAGAAATGTGTTCCCTTTCTATACACCAATAATGAAGCAGCAGAAAAATAAATCAAGGAATTTATCTCATTTACAATTGTTCCAAAAACTATAAGATACCTAGGAATAAAACTAACTAAAGTACTAATATCTGTACTCTGAAAACTATAGAACACTTACAAAAGAAATTGAATAGGGCCAAAAGAAATGGAAAAAAATATTCCATACTCATGGATTGGAAGAACAAATATTGTTAAACTGTCTACTACCCAAAGCAATGTACACATTTAATGCAATTCCTATCAAAATACCACCAGAATTTTTCACAAAGCTAGAAAACACAGTCCTGAAATTTGTGTGGAACAACAAAACACCCCCAGGAGACAAAGAAATCTTGAAAAATTAAAGCAAACTTGGAGGCATCACAATTGTGGACTTCAAGTTATATTACAGAGCTGTAGTCATCAAAACAGTGTGGTACTGACACCAAAAACAGACAAATAGATTAATGGAACAGAATAGAAAGCACAGAAATAGGTCCACAACTATATGGTCAACTAATCTTTGACAAAGCAGGAAAGGATATCCAATTAAAAAGACACTTTCTTCCACAAATGGTGTTGGGGAAACTGGAACGCAAAATGCATGAGTGTAACTGGACCATTTCTTACACCATACACAATAATTATTTCAAAATGGATGAAAAGTGTAAATGTGATACCTCACACCTGTCAGAAAAGCTAACATTAACAACATAGGAAACAACTGTGTTGGCGAGGATGTGAAGAAAGAGGAACCCTCTTACTCTTTTGGTGGGAATGAAAACTGGTGCAGCCACTCTGGAAAACAGTATGGTGGTTTCTCAAAAAGTTAAAAACAGAACCTCCCTATGAACCAGCAGTTGCACTGCTAGGTATTTACACAAAGGATAAAAAGATACTTATTCAAATAGGCGCATACACCCTGATGTTTATAGAAGATTTATCAACAACAGCCAAACTATGGAAAGAGCCAATATGTGCATTGACTGATGAATGGATACAGATAATGGGGTAGATACATACAGTGTGATGTTACTCAGCCATCAAAAAGAATGAAATATTGGCATTTGTAATGATGTGGCTAAAGCTAGAGTTTATTATGCTAAGCAAAATAAGTCAGTCATAGAAAGTAAAATACCACATGATTTCAATCATATGTGGAATTTAAGAAAGAAAACAGATGAACATGCAGAAGCAAATAAAAGAGAGAAGGGAAGCAAACCATAAGAGACTTTTAGCTATAGAGAACAAACTGAGGGTTGATGGAGGGAGTTGGGTGGTGGGTGGGCTAATCGGTGATGGGCATTAAGGAGGATGCTTGTTACATAAGAATGAAACTAGACCACTTTCTTACACCATTCACAAAAATAAACTCAAAATGGATGAAGGACCTGAATGTGAGACAGGAAACCATCAAAACCTTAGAGGAGAAACCAGGAAAAAAAAGTCTCTGACCTCAGCCTCAGAAATTTCTTACATGACACATTTCCAAGGGCAAGGGAATTAAAAGAAGGAATGAACTATTGGGACTTCATCAAGATAAAAATCTTCTTCAGTGCAAGGGAAACAATCAACAGAACTAAAAGACAACCAACGGAATGGGAAAGGATATTTGCAAATGACATATCAGATAAAGGGCTATAATCCAAAATCTATAAAGAACTCACCAAACTCCACACCTGAAAAACAAATAATCCAGTGAAGAAATGGGCACCAGACATGAATAGACACTTTTCTAAAGAAGACATCCAGATGGCCAACAGGCACATGAAAAAATGCTCAACGTCACTCCTCGTCAGGGAAATACAAATCAAAACCACACTGGGATACCATCTCACGTCAGTCAGAGTGGCTAAAATGAACAAATCAGGAGACTATAGATGCTGGAGAGGATATGGAGAAACGGGAACCCTCTTGCACTGTTGGTGGGAATGCAAACTGGTGCAGTCACTCTGGAAAACAGTGTGAAGTTTCCTCAAAAAATTAAAAATAGATCTACCCTATGACCCAGAAATAGCACTGCTAGGAGTTTATCCAAGAGATACAGGAGTGTTGATGCATAGGGGCACATGTACCCCAATGTTTATAGCAGCACTTTCAGTAGCCAAACTACGGAAAGAGACTAAATACCCATCAACTGATAAATGGATAAAGAAGATGTGGTTTATATATACAATGGAATACTTCTTGGCAATGAGAAACAATGAAATCTGGCCATTTGCAGCAATGTGGATGGAGCTGGAGGGTACTATTCTAAGTGAAATAAGTCAGGCAGAGAAAGACAGATGCCATGTGTTTTCACTCATATGTGGATCCTGAGAAACTTAACAGAAGACCATGGGGGTGGGGAAGGTGAAGAAAAAAAGTTACAGAAAGGGAGGGAGGGAAACCATAAGAGACTCTTAAATACTGAGAACAAACTGAGGACTGATGGGGGTGGGGGAGAGGGGAAAGTGAGTGATGAGCATTGAGGAGGGCACCTGTTGGGATGAACACTGGGTGTTGTATGGAAACCAATTTGAGAATAAATTATATTTAACATAAAAAAATAAAGTGAGTTTGGAAGTGTTAAAAAAAGGAGGATGCTTGTTGTGATTAGCACTGTATGTTATATGTAAGTGATGAAACCCTAAATTCTACAACTGAACCCAATTTTACTATATATGTTAACTAGCTACAATTGAAGTAAAAACTTAACAAAATAAAATAAAATTGATGAGAGAAATTGAAAACTACACAACAAATGGAAAGGTAGTCCATGCTCATGGATTGGAAAAATTAATATTTTTAAATGTCCATATTTTCCAAAGTGATATATATAGATATGTAATAACTGTAACAGTATGAAAAGCATTTTTTCATAGAATAATATAAAAAATTCTAAAATTTGTATGGAAGCACAAAAGACCCAAGTAGCCAAAGTAATCTGAAGAAAGAATAACAAAGTTGTATGTATCACAAAGTTCCAGATTTCAAGATGTACTACAAAACTACAGTCATCAAAATAGTATGGTAGTGGCACAGAAATAGACACATAGGACAATGGTTCAGGAAAGAAAATTCAGACACAAATCTACTATTATGTGGTCAATTAGTCTATGACAAAAATGCAAGAATATACGATGGGAAAAGAGTCTCTCTAAGAAGTCATATGAAAACTGCACAGGTATTTTTAAAAGAATGGAACTGAACCACTTTCCAACACCATACATCAATTAAATTCAAAAAGGAATAAAGACCTAAATGTGAGACCTGAAGCCATAAAACTCCTAAAAAAGAACACAGGTAGTAATTTCTCAGACATCAGCCTTAATAACATTTTTCTAGATAGAGTTCCTAAAACAAGGAAAACAAAGGCAAAAATAAACCAAAAGAACACGTCAGAATAAAAATCTTTTTCACTGCTAAGGAAACAATCAACAAAACTGAAAAACAATCTACTGAATAGTAGAAGTTATTTGCAAATGATATACCCGAAAAGCAGTTAATATCCAAAACATATAAAGAACGCTTATAGCTCAACACAGAAAGTAAACAATATGATTTAAAAATGGGCAAAGCACCTGAATAGACATTATTTTTTTCCAAAAAAGACATTCATATATTCAACAGACACTTGAAAACATGCTCAACATTAGTAATCATCAAGGAAATGGAAATCAAAATCACAATGAGCTATAACCTTACACCTTTCTGAATGGCTAAAATAAAAAGACAAGAAGTAGCAAGTGTTGGTGAGGATGTGGAAGAAAATGAGCCTGACAGACTATTGTTGTGAATGTAAATTGGTGTAGTCACTGTGGAAAACAGTATGAAAATTCCTCAAAACTTCAAAAATATAACATATGATCCAGTAATTCCACTACTGTGTGGAATTACACAAGGAAAACAAAAATCTTAATTCAAAAAGTTATATGCATCCCTATGTTTATTGCAGAATTATTTACAATAGCCAATATGGAAGCATCCTAAATGTCCATCAATAGATAAATAGATAAGATACACACACACACACACACACACACACACACACACACACACACTAGAATACTGTGGAACCATAAAAAGAAAAAAAGAAAGAATAAAATTTTGCCATTTGTGAAAACAAGGATGGACTAAGACTATTATGCTAAGTGAAAAAAGTCAAACTGTGAAAGGCAAATACCTTATTATTTCACTCATGTGGAATTGAAGAAAAAATTAAAAAAAAAAAAACGCAAAAAAACCCCCAGAGTCATAGCTGTAAATACAGAGAACAAAGTGATGGTTGCCAGAGTGGAAGGAGTTGTGAAACAAGTGGGAGATAGAGTCTTCTGGTTATGGAATGAATGACATGGGAATAAAAGTAACAGCATAAGAAATATAATCAATGATATTAAATAGTGTTAGTATTATAATAGCAATGGTAGCTACACTTGTGGTTAACATAGCATGATGCATAAATTTGTTGAATCCCTATGTTGTACACCTAAAAATAATGTAACATTATGTGTCAATTACACTCAAATAAAACAATTTAAAAATGTCAAATACCAAATTACTTTACAATTTCACATGAAATGACTTCCTTTAATCTATAAACAGAAAAAAGAGGGAACATATCAGTACCAATTTTACAGAAAAAAAAAGATCTAAAGAGAGTGTTATGAACAATTGTACACCAACTATTTGCATAACCTTGATTAAATGGATACAATTCTAGAAACACACAATATACCAATATTGATCCAACATGAAACAGAAAATCTGAACAGAGCTATAGTTTTAAGAAGATCAAGTTTCCCCACAAAGTAATCACAACTGTCCAACAAAAGAAAGCCTTAGTCCACATGACTTTGTTGTTGAATTCTTTCTAACATTTAGAGAAGAATTAACACGAATCTCTCTCAAATGCTTCAAAATATTGGAGAAGTAACACTTCTAAGTTTATTCTATAAGGTAAACATTACACTGACATCAAAGCCAGACACAATAAGAAAACTACACAACAGTATCTTTAATGAATACTGATACAAAAAATTTTAACATAATGCTAGCACACTGAATTCACCAGCATTATTAAAATGATAAGACACCATAGTAAAGTAAGATTTATTCCTGGAATGCAAGGATGGGTGATTATATTAAAACCAATCAATTGACACATTGACAGAATGAAGGGGAAAATAAAACACATGATCATCTCAACTGATGCAGAAAAAAGTATGTGACAAAATTCATTTTACTTTTATGATGAAAACACTGACCAAATTAGGAATAGAAAAAAAAATCAACATAATATAGGCCATATATGGAAAACACAGGGCTAACATACTCAGTGGTGAAAGACTAAAGACTTTTCCTTCAAGATCAGGATGACAATTTTACCACTTTTATTCAATATAGTACTGAAAATCCTAGCCAGAGAAATTAGGCAAGAAAGATAGATAAAATGGATCTGCAATGGAAAGAAGAAATTAGACACCAATAAACAGAAAGATGCCTAATGTTTCTGGATTAGAAGACTCAATATTGTTAAAGTGGCAATATCACCCACGTGATCTACAGATTATATATATATATATATATATATATATATATATATATAATCTCTTAACATGACTGATCATTAGGGAAACTCAAATTACATCCATGAAGAGATACCACTTCAAATACATTGGGCTAACTATTGAAAAGAAGGTAAAACAAAATAACAAGTGTTGGTGATGATGTGCAGAAATTAGAACACTTTAGCTTTGTTGATGGGAATATAAAATAGTGAAGCTGCTATGGAAAATAGTATGGATGCTCCTCAAAAAATTAAAAATACTATTAACATTTAATATTTTCACTTCTTAGTATATCCCCAAAAGAATTGAAAGCAGAGATCATCCAGATATTTGTACACCTATGTTCATAGCAGCAATATTCACAGTAGCCAAAAGGTGGAAGCAACCCACCTGTTCACTGATGAATTAATGAATAAAAACAAAATGTAATATGTACATATAATGTAATATTGTTCAGCTTTAAAAGGAAATAAAATTCTGACAAATGGTATAACATGGATGATCTTGGAAGAATTATGTTATTCACAAAATATGTCAATCGCAAAAGGATAACTACTTATGATTCCACTTTTATGAGGCTCCTACAATTGTCAAATTCATAGAAACAGAAGATAAAATGGTGGTTGACAGTAGCTGAGATGAGGGAGGAATGGAGATTTTTTGTTTAATGAGTAAAGAGTTTCAGTTTGAGGAGACAAAAGAAAGATCTGGATATGAATGATGGTAACATTTTCACAATGTGAATGTACTTAATGCCACTTAACACTTAAAAGTGGTTAAATGGTAAATTTTACCTATTATGTTTGTGTACATATATATTTTCTATCTTGAAGGGAGTGTATTGTAACCAAAAATCATATGTCTAAGTTATTGAACAATCCTATCACATTTTATCCAAATGAATGTCTCCCATTCAAAGAAGTTACCTTTGGAAAAATAAATACTTAATAAAATAGAGTTATTTTTCAGAGTATAATTAACATCTCTTTTGGGGGAATTCTCTCTGTATATTTTGTGGTGGTAAGTCTTCATCCTTTGGGGACCAATATATAACTTTTTGAAATAGTGAAGTCATATTGATTTGAGATGGTGAATAGTTTGAGTAATATAATTTGGCATTAAATTTCTTTATTCTTACATCCCTTTTATCTCATTATTTTATAGGGTAACTAGCAAACAATAAAAAACATTTTAATGAATATATTTCTTGGGGCGGTTGAGTGGCTCAGTCGGTTAAGCCTCTGACTTTGGCTCAGGTCATGATCTCATATTCTGTGAGTTTGAGCCCCGCATCAGGCTCTGTGCTGACATCTCAGAGCCTGGATCCTACTTCAGATTCTGTGTCCCCCTCTCACTCTGTCCCTCCTTTGCTCATGCTCTGTCGCTCTCTCTCTTGCTCTCTCTCTCTCTCAAAAATAAATAAATGTTAAAATATTTAAAGAATATATTTCTTATGATGGAAATAAAATACATTTGAAAATTTTCTTCAAAATACTTTGAGTCTAGGAGTAAGTGTGCAATTTCACAAAAGATTAATTCTCTGAAAGGATTAACACTTATTTGGAAGACTAGTTTCTGGTAGCCTGAAAATCTTTCTCATTTCTGAAAAATAGATAAATAACCAAATACATATATACATAAATAAATCTAAACATTTTACCGTTCCACACAGTCAGAAAGCCTGGAGCAATGGTTAGAAGCAGGGGCATCATGACCCCCAGCAACATATAAGAATCCATTATATGCTGCAACTCCCACACCTCCACGTCTTTTGGACATTGGAGCACATAGACTCCACTTGTTAGTGTGGGGGTCAAAATATTCCATTGATTTGAGGCAGCAACTTCCATCATGACCACCGATAGCATATAGCCTAGAAAAAAAGAACAGAAGTATGTGTATGTGTGTGTGTGTTTGTGTGTGTGTGTAAAACATGTTTAATTTGTGCATAGATTAAAAATTAAAAAAAAAACTTGTACAAAGCATTTCAAGTTTATGGCTATATATTCTACTCCCTTAGTATTTTTTAATGGATGGCCTGAGTTTGTGAATGGATAGGTAACAAAAGGTACTTGCCAAGGTCCACTCTACTCCAAACCTCCCCAGCTTTATTATTTTTGTGAAAGTATGAGACAATAGATTAAAAAATCCCATGAGAAATGAAGACAGAGAAAGAAAGGATATATCAAAAGCATTGGCGGTATTTGTCAATTATACCTCAATAAATCTGGAAATTAAAATACAAAAAGGGCAGGTTGGATGTTTCCAAAGACTAACTCTAGTAACCTTACAATTTTGGCTAGGTTCAAATGATTAGCATTAGAATCCCTTTTATTTTGTGAACTGCTTTATTCAATATTATAAAACATTTGTCACTAGGAAGACTAACAATAAATAATAAAGGGAATAAGAATCAACAAACTGGATTTTTTTCTAAGAAGGCATATTGGCTATCACATTTCTCCCATAAATTGTAGAATGTCAATTCTTATGATGAGCAGCATTTTTTAATCCATTTAAATTTAATCCTTCATCAATAAAGAAGATAAACATTTACTAAGCCATATGTCTATAACTGCTCTTCATGTTCAATTGTGAATAATATCAAGTCAACAAAATAAAATTAAATTAGTCAAATTTGATTATTTCAATCTGTTCTGTAATATGTAGGAGATTGTTTCCAAGTCACCTGATATTCAGGTCAAGCCAAAGATAATCAGATGCAGGAGTATTTTAAGCTCTAAGGTACTGTAAGGCTGGGTATCCTCTTAACTACAGCCATGTCCTACTTCTGATACAAGGTGCTATAAACTATCTGTGCTGCAATTTCTACTGGACCCAGCTGAACGATGAAATACTGATTTTATATATAGTCAATACATATACCAAGGTTGTCCCCTGCCACTGATCTGTCCTGGTGTCTAAAATTGTCATCATTTAAGTCCCTCCTATGTGCTGGTTATTGTTTCCAAAGGTCCCTTATCTGAAAGGACATAATTACCTTAAATAAGTAACAATTCAAGATCTTAGCAACCTTTAATATGTTACCTTGCTCTCATATACAAGTGATCAGGAAGGCAGAAAGATTCAGAAAGATTGGACTCTGTAATTCTGGAATCGGGCGCCCTGAACACTCAGGACAGTGAATGATAAAGAAGACAAAGACTTGCCCTATTACAAGACTAACCAAAGTTTTAATAATAAAAAGTCATGACGTAAAATGTGGCAACTTCTCGAGGGTAAAATTGAACTTGTTGGCCTAAAAAAGTGCTTCTCAAATTTAATGTGCTCACAGGCCACTTGAGGATCCTGTTAAAATGCCAATTCTGATTCAGGAGGTCTAGGGTGGGGCTAAAATTCAGAATTTCTAAATAGATCTCAAGTAATGCTGATGCTGCTGGTCACAGGACTATACTTGAGTAGCAGAGGACTGCAGAATATTTAATTAAATGTTCATTTTAGACAAGTATTTTCCATATGATGAAGGGAAAGTACCAACACAGGCCTTTTACTACTGACTACTAGGATGCCCTGGTCATTGACAATGCTTGGGGTCACATCTCTGAAGTGTTGTATCACATGAGATGGGAGTAAAGAGCATCAATGTTTAGATTTGCTCACTTATTGTTTAATGCAACAACACCAACTGTGCTTTTAGGAGTTGACATACTGGCCACATAATTCCACTGACATCCCTCCAGGTCCCATCTTTCTACAGTATTTAGATAACTCCATCCATCATGACCACCGACAGCATACATTGGTCCTTCAAGTGTGGCTACACCTAGGAGATAAAAAAGCATGAGGTTTCACTTAGATATACCAAACAAAATGGATATTATTCATTTTGAAAGCTAAAAATTGTTTTTGTTTCTTAAATGACTTTGTGTGTGCATTAATAATTTACTAATCTTGATATGAAATTAAAAATGACCTCTTAACCCTAGGGAACTTTCAGGCATAATCTCTGTATCATGGAAGGTTATCATTGTTGTAATACTGAAGTTAAAAGAGGTAGTAGAACACACCATTTCTAAGGATGCAATAGAAAAAGGAAACTAATTTTTTTTTCTGGCATAATTTCAACATCATCTTTTAAATTGTAAGTGATAGATGAGATTGAGATATCTGTACTGAATCTTAGATAATTCTTAGAATTGTAGACTGTGTCATGTCTTTCTATTCCCTGCTTTTTATTACAGTTATTAAAAAATTCCCATGAAATAACCCAATAAGCAGGGATTTCTGAGGTTTAGTTAGAAATTAGTTCCATTAGATACTATGAATAGTCCCTATCTAACTACTTCTCTGGGAATTCACACAATTGGCCTTTTCCCCCATCTTCTTCACCATCCCAATCAGCACCTCAGGGGTATAACTTAATTACTTTTACTTTCTTAGTAATATCAATTAGATTTTTAAAAATTGCTTCAATTTCTCTGTAAGATATGTTTTCTAAGATATGTCTAGGAATCAGACTGACACAGTTGAGCTGAATAATTACACAGTCTATAATTTGAATAGACAATTTGCTGAACAATTTTGGAAAAAAACAATACCATTTCTGAATTCCACTTTTTAGCTGTTGAAGTCAGTTATTAAAAACGAACAAAGGCAATAATTCTGTTTTTTTAAACAAACTCTATGATATTGAGAATTTATAGAGTCTAGAATGAAGAAAGATGTACCATGACAAAGATGCAGGAGAATCAAAGCTTCCAGACTATTTCAGAAGTCTCCACTCCATCTTTCTTAAACTTCTTGTAATCTCTGGCTTAAGTATAACTTAGAGTTGCTCTCAACTGAAGCAGTTTTTCTAAACATCCCTGCCTTGAACCTGCATCCCAAAGCTTTTTCTGAAATACAGACTTGCCTCTTATGGGAAGGGACAGGATTCATCAAATTAGAAGCACAATGACTCTCCATAGTCAAGTTGTTTTTTTTTTCTAAATTGAGTGTAGAAGAAAACTTCCTATTGTAGTTTTATGTTCCTCAATGATGTATTCCTTCTAAAACTTTTTATGTTTAAAAATACTGGTTGAAGGGACACAGGGTTAGCAAGTATGACATCCGAAAAAAGAAAAAAAAAAGTTTCACAGGTTTGTATCATTTGCTTAAGCTTTTCAGCATTTTGGAGAGATTTTGACTAAGGGTTTGACTAAATCTCAATAATATGCACTTGTGATGAATGCTGTGTGATGTATGGAATTGTTGAATCACCAAACAGTACACCTGAAACTAATATATGTTAGTATGGGATTGTACACCTGAAACTAACACTGTATGTTAACTATACTGGGATTAAAGTAAAAAAAAATAAATAAATAAAACTCCAATAGTGCGCAGCTGAATTTAACTTTTAAAAAGCTCTACTAAGGATGCATTCCTTAGAAACTATATAACATTAAGCTCTTACCTAAGCCATGCCTATGTGTTGACATGGGAGGCATCACAGTCCAGATTTTGCCAACTGGATTAAAACATTCCACAGTATTCAAAGTTTTTAAACCATCTCTTCCTCACACGACGTAGAGCTTATTATCAATAACTGCAACTCCAAACTGAAGCCTACAGCCACTCATGGTGCCAATATGTAGCCAGCTGTTCGTTCTGAGGTCATATTTTTCAATTGTGGTGGTATATTTTAAAGGGATATTTTTATTTATTTTTTATTTATTTATTTTTTCAATATATGAAATTTATTGTCAAATTGGTTTCCACACAACACCCAGTGCTCATCCCAAAAGGTGCCCTCCTCAATACCCATCATCACCCTCCCCTCCCTCCCACCCCCCCATCAACCCATCAGTTTGTTCTCAGTTTTTAAGAGTCTCTTATGCTTTGGCTCTCTCCCACTCTAACCTCTTTTTTTTTCCTTCCCCTTCTCCATGGGTTTTTAAAGGGATATTAAACAGTGGAAAAATTGCTTGTATAAAAAAAATTTAGTTGTTATCATTCACATTATATTTATGTACCTATAATTTATAGCATAGAATCAGTGATTGCAACTCAAATTAAAGTAAGTAGTCCAGATGATTCTCTAACCTGGCAGACAAGGCAAGGTAATATTTTGCTACAAGCAGATCCAAATGGAAGAGTCAGAATAAAACAGCTTATTTAATATATATGGCTTGTATATTCATAATGGATTCTTTGGCTATGTTATGCTATTAGTAATACTAATACAGGTGTCAAACATGATAATTTACAACAAAAAATTATCTTGTAATCTATTACTGACTCTTTATACATCCATTATGATTTTAAATACCTATGCCCATTCAATATATTGATTATGCTTTTTTATTTTATTCAGTTTTGTGTGTGTGTGTGTGTGTGTCTGCGTGTCTGTGTTGATTTAAAATATGAGTGACTAAAGAAACAGGAGTGAAAGTTTCTTTTAAATGGGCCTTTGGGGGCACATGGGTTGCTCAGTCAGTTAAGTGCCTGACTCTTGATTTTGGCTCAGGTCATGATCTCAGGGTTGTGGGATCAAGCCCTGCATTGGGCTCTGTTCTGGGCATGGAGCCTGCTTGGAATTCTCTTTCTCTACTTCTGGCCCTTTCTCTCTCTCTCTCTCTCTCTCTCTCTCAAAAATAAATAAATGGGCCTTTGGTATTTTTTCGATTATTTATTTATTTTGAAATAGAGAGAGAGAGAGAATGGGAGGGGAAGAAAGAGGGAGACAGAGAGAATCCCAAGCAGCCTCTGCACCGTCAGTGCAGAGCCTGATGCAGGACTTGAACTCATGAAGCATGAGGTCATGACCAGAGCTGAAACCCAGAGTCAGACGCTTAACTGACTGAGCCACCCAGGTGCCTCCAATTCATACAATTTTACATGATGTTAAAATTAAGGATTATAATTTAAAATAGATTAGGCTTACTTATTATTTATTTATTATTATATTTAAGAATGTAATTCTGAGATACTACCTATTTTATGTGTTAATAAAATTTCATTTTCTATTCAACTGCTAAAATGTCAGTTTTACTACCATAGCATACTGCCACTATTGCCATAGTAAATCATCACTAGTTCATACTTCATTGAAAATTTTTGCATCCATGTTCATCATGGATATTGGCCTCTAGTTCTCTTTTTTAGCAAAGTATTTTTCTTGGTTTGGTATCAGGGCAATGCCAGCCTCATACAATGAATTTTGAAGTTTTCCTTATTTTTTTAATTATTATTTTTATTTTTTTGTAATATTTTGAGAAGAATCAGCATTAACTCTTCTTTAAATGTTTGGTAGAATTCGCCCATGAAGTTGTCCAGCCCTGGACTTCTGCTTACTGGGAGCCTTTTTTTTTAATTTTTTTAAATTTATTTTTGAGACAGAGAGAGACAGAGCATGAGTGGCAGAGGGGCAGAGAGAGAGAGGGAGACACAGAATCTGATGCAGGCTCCAGGCTCTGAGTTGTCAGCACAGAGCCCGACGCGGGGCTTGAACTCACAAACCAAGAGATCATGACCTGAGCTGAAGTTGGAGGCTTAACCGACTCAGACACCCAGGCGCCCCTGCATACTTGGAGCCTTTTGATTCTGATTCAGTTTCCTCGCTGGTTATCAGTCTGTTCAAGTTTTCTATTTCTTCTTGTTTCAATTTTTGTAGTTTATATGTTTCTAGGATTTTTTTCATTTTTTCCAGATTGTCCAATTTGTTGGCATATAGTTTTTCATAATTGTTTGTATTTCTGTGGTGTTGGTTGTTATTTATCATCTCTCAATAGTTACTTGATTTCTTTGGGTCCCTTTCCTTTTCTTTTTGACAAATCTAGCTAGAGTTTTTTTAATTTTGTTATTCTTTTCAAAGAAACATTTTCTGGTTTTATTGATCTATTTTATTGACTTTTATTTTCTATATCATTTATTTCTGCCCTAATCTTTATTTTTTTTTCCTTTCCTGGATTAAGGCTTCATTTGTTGTTCTTTTTGTAGCTCCTTTAAGTACATAATAAATTGTCCATTTCTTTAAGCAATGCTTTTTACCAGTTATTCAAAAGAGCTGCTGCTATATTTTAGTAAAATTTGATTTTGCACAAAAAGGAAGTTTCTGATTAATTACCAAGGTTTGAAATAAAGAATTATTATTCACACATATAGTGTACCTACACAGATTTTGACAGATTTAGGGAATTTCATTCCAAATATATAGAACCAACCATAGGAATAAGCAAAAAACACTTTTCAGTTTTTATTCTACTGAGTGATTTTTGGAGAAAATATAATTCATTACTTATGATGAAAATGCTTACATCTGAAGTGTATCCACTGGCCAATTATAATGCTATGGTATGAGATCATATCAATCCAAAATTTAAGCAAAGTATATTGTATCTACGTCTGCTTCTGAAAGTTTTTCTATGTATATTGGATTAGTGAAGACCATGTATTTCTTTTCTGTAATTTTAGATCTTTTCTGATGAATAGTGCACTGTAAGCCTTTATGTCTCAGAAGTTTGGATTTTCACAAGAAAAACTTGTATATGTAGATACTCATTATCCATTCTCCTTAATCCCTCCATCTTTCACTGATAAGGTGGATTTGGCTGATTTCTGATTTATAGATCAGAAATTGCTCAATTGACTACATTTACTACTGAGAGGGCAAATACCACCTAGAAAAATATATTTTCTACACTAAATATCTCTGGATGAAACTGTTAAAACTGGAATATCTACAATTGCACATCAACTTTCACTCTGTCAACCAGTCCATTTTCTCTGAATGTTTTCATATCTTTCTACTTCCTCATTCCAATCTTCCCAAATCTGTCTTCCTATCCACTTCTTCCTATTCCAACTTTTTATTTCAAACTCTTTTCATTATTGGAATTTACCAATAAGCCAATTTAGATTAGGAAACAAAGGTTACATTCCTCTACTTAAGATTATGAAGCTACTAATAGTCAAGTCATTAGTCAGGAAATTGTGCAAAGCTACATTTACCAAGTGCATACAGAAAGTTTATAATGAAAGAATGTAGAAGTCTGTTTAATACCAAGTTAATTTTTTCTGGGCATTACATTAAATATAGAAAATTTATATGCCCTACATCTCTTATTTTTATCTATGAAAATATACTACTGATAGTTCTGTATCTTGAACTCTGAAGATTTCTTACAGCCCATTTACATACCTCCACTATTGCTTCAAATAATCAAAATGTTAGTTGGCTTACTATGCCAGCTCTATACTTGTTTGATAGAAAAACAAATTGGATTTTTTTTTTTACTGATGTCTCCCCTTAGGGCTCATTTTATAATGTTTCTGTGTATATAGATCTTCCCTAAAACGTTGCAAATATTGTTTCTCAATTAATTTCTAAGTTCCTATTCAACCCTTATTTATGATCTGGTCAAGAGGAAACAAAACCAACCTAATTTTGTAGTATTGTTGGGAACATGTTAGTTCCTGTAATTGTGAACATATCTAATTTAGTGACTTTTCTCCATCTAGTTCTAAAATGATCTAAAAACAACTATATTAGCCTTTAATTTGCCCCATGATGTACTGCCTGTCAGAATTCATTGTCTTTAATAAATGGAACATTATTGAATACTTTTACATACAAAAGCCCAAAGTTTGCCATTTGACCATTTTTACATTGTGATTCTGTGATCATACTTACAACTTTCTGATGGTTGTTTTAATATACATGGTAAGAATTTTACTTAACCCCAGCCACTTGTGTGATACCTATATTTGGCAACTAATTCCAAGTTAACTGTGTGAGTCAAAAAGAAAATTAAAGATTCAAGAAGTACTGCATTTCCTAGACATCATAAGGTGATGATTAAGAAAAAATCTTTAAAAAATGAAATAACACACTATAAGGAAAGCATGTACATTTAAATTATTTTTATAGCTTTAAAATAATGGAAATATAATATTGACTTACTTAAATGTTACCCCTTTAATTTTTTTGCTATATTTAGGTGTTTTCATACTTTTCTTTCTTTCTTTTCTTTTTCTCCCTAAGTGTTCACCTTGGCTTTTCAATAGATTCTAAGACCCACAAAGAGAGGGGTCAGTTTTGTTGTTGTTGATCTTTCTTCTAAAATAGTGGCAATATAGCAAAAAGTAAGATATAATTTGAGTAAGAATTCCACTTTCAGTTTTTCTACTTGCTTGTCCTTGGGTTGGCTATCTAACCTTAAGAGCCTCAGTTTCTTCATCTGAAAAATTACAATGCTATCCTGTAGCATTGTGAGAATTAGAAATTATGTTTACAAAATGCCAACCAAGTACTCAAAAATAGTAGTTTTTACTATTATTGTAGTTGTCTGCAATTTCCCATAGGACTTTTTATGTCTCCAAACACTAGGTACCCATGGAGTCTCAAAATCATGGCCTTAGTTCCTTCCATATCAAATTGTGGTAATAGAATCAAGGAGATTATAGGTTCACATTTCAGTCATTCTTAAAAAGTGATAAGGAACTGTTGATACTTATTACCATTTTTGTAACATATTCATTTTGTAACAAACTTATAACATAAACTTTGTAAGTTAAACAAGAAGCTGAAAAAGTAACAAAAATAGGGAAGAAACACATAAAAAAAAACAGACAAAAAGAGCACAAAATGTTCAATTTTTCCCTTTGCAGTTTAGGCTATTAAAAATAGAAACTAAGTATAATTATGCTTGCATTTTGTTTTTAGTTCCCTTTAAATTTAAATATCAAACTAGACACCTCATAGAGTGCTGTTAATATTCATTTTGTTCAAAAAATGGGAAAAAATCAAGTTACCAAATTTGCAATTAATTATAGTACCTCACTGTTATTGTTATTTTCTGAAGAGCACTAGTTCTGTGAAGCTATTTTGCTACTTCGTAAATAATTGCATTTACAAGCTCTCGTTTTATAAGTTTATGATTAATTGTCATAGTTCTTATACTGTCTTTCAATTTCCACTTACATATTTCAAAATAAATAATTGGTTTCCAGTAGCACAGAATTTTGACTTTTGCATTATTTTTCTACAAGGTACAAAATAACATTTCTATGCACGATTTAGCAGATTTTAAGTAGGTTGGTTTTAATTTCTACACAGCTAAGTATTAATTACAAAATCCTTCCCTAGGTGTTTTGGAAACATGGGTATACTAAGAAATCAAGTAAAAAAGGCGGAGATGTAGATAAATAGGTTCTTGGAGGAATCAGGGAAAACATCAAGGCTTCAGAAACTTTTCCTTAGTTCCTTTGATAAAATTCTTATGTAAAATCATTACTCCAAGTTTAAATTGCTAATCTTGTTATCAATGTTAACAGCATTCCAATCAGTCTTAAGGGTTAACTTACTTTAAACTTATGCACTCCTTGTTTGTTGACCTAAGTCCCTTGGTTTGTAACAGAACTAACCTACATTCCTTAAGATTTTGCAGACCTTTGGCCTTAAGGAATGAAGGACCATAATGCCCCAAAAGATAAGGCCTAACCACTTTTGAAAGCAGCTACCACTGATGCCAGCAAGTCTGTTCAGGATTATGTTGATATGATTACCTGAATACCAGCTTCTCCTGCTGGTGCTTGCTCATAGCCCCCAGTATTTCCAACACCTTCTCCTTAAAACACTCTGGTTTCATTTAGACTGGGACTATCATCTTTGGAACATTAGTCCACCATCTTCTCAAGTTGCTGGCATTCTGAATAAAGCACCTTTCCTTTCCCATCATCACTTATCTCTTGACTACTGATTTTCATGTGGCAAGCAGGTAAACCTGTGTTTGGAACCCATTCTCTGTCCTGTAGCATCAACACTTCAAGATTCTTTGTAACTAGTCTTTGAGCCTCTAACAGGAACTTGACAGCAAGGAGTTAGAGACCCCTCTTCTATTTCTTTCAAAAGACAAATATGCTTTTTATGCAAATTTGCTAAACCCTTCCATTTATTTTCAGGGAAAGTAAGTTTTCCCTGAAAACATCTTACATTGCAAAGGAAATACTCAAATTTAAAAATTACTGCCATAAAATAAAAGCACCTATTAAGAGCTTTGCTAACACTAATTAAAGGATTATATCCTGTTAAGGTAAGGTAAAAAATTGCAAAAGTACATGAAGTGTGCTGTTATGAAAATTAGCTTTAGATGCACACATTTAAATATGGCTTTAATGCCACCTTCATAATTTGCGGGGTGTTGAGAATATATCTTCCTTTTTGAATGATACTTTCTAAGCCATTCCTGTTACATTTCATAGCATCCATGCCTCCCACAGCATAAAGTGCCCCCACAGTTGATTTTCTAGGCTTTGTCTGAGGACTTTGCATCATAGGTTGTCTCTTGGGTAAGAGATGATACTTCATAACTTCCATTAGGAGCTTCTGACACTCAAGATCACCAGTAAACATGGAGCTGTTTTCAAGATCCACCAGTAACTGAAAAGTAATGATGCATTGTATATGAAGTGAAGAAACCATCATTAAAAAGAACATATTTTTGTTTATGTAACTTTGGAGAAAACTTGAGCTAGTTCAAATGTAAAAGTGTTAGTAATTTAAGTTAGTAACATATCTTATTCTTAGTAAATTTTTATGTTCACTTATGATTTCAAATGATTAACGATCTCATGGCAGTAGCTACTGATCTGTTCAGGTTTATTTGACATATTATTCATCTTTTGAATATATAAATATAAAATTTCAAGAAGTTAAAGTGAAAAGATACTCATAAAATGGGTTACTGAAAGCAGGCCAATGTCTACACAAAGCAAGCATCTTCCAGTCTGCTGTATGAAGCAAAATAAGCAGGCACTTTATTGGTAGATTTAGAGAAATTGATACAATCATTCCCAGTTAAAATAAAGTAATATCACCCACAAAGGACTGCATCTTTATCATCAAATGACTTTTGTAAAATATTCTGAAAGCAGGTGCTTTTTATCTATACATGTACATGTGAACATGAGTAAAGTATATGTGTTACTAAGTAGCCAATACATCAGCAATTGTAGATGTTCAATCTTTTCTAATCATCATTACCTGGCAGACAATAAGACCCTCATTGAATGGGATAAAAGCTAAGTAAAATATTTTTCCTGAGATGAGTTGAGAAGTGAAGAGATTGTTTCAGAATTTTACCAAGGGTCATTTATATTGGTTCATTGGAGTTTTGGCTCTACGGTATCATAGAGCATTGAGAGGAATAGCAAGTAGTTTTTGAGATTGGAAATGCTAACCTGACTCCATAAAGCTTCCCTGAACTTTCCTGTTCTGCAGTGGTAAAACCCGGCTCAGTTCTTATCTCACCTGTAATCTCTGATGGATCACTTTTATTTAGCTGGTGAGACCCCAGACATTTCCTTAATCCATATGCTGCTGAAAATCAGTTTGAAAACTGAACTATGTAATTTCTTTTCAAAATATTCTTCAGAGATTTACCAACATTTTATTTATATATTTAATTTTTAGAATATGTGTTTAAGTCACTATTAAAATTGTTTTGGAAGGACTATATTCTGTATGCCATTACCAACTACTACCATCATTTGGAAAAGTTCACAATAGTATACATTTTAGGCATAAGACATACTCAGGGGTGGGAGGCCAAAAACCATTGGTTATGTGTTAGGGCTGGAAATTTCTCCTCATTCCAATAAAGAGAAGTCCAAACTAAGCAGTTTGCTGAAAGAACACCATATAGACAAAGCAGTGTAAAGTTAAGGGGCTCTGATCCTTTATATCAAGTCATGTCAATTTTTTGCATATCTAAGAATCATCTGGAGAACTTATTAAAATACAGATTCCTTGGCTTCACTCTCATAACTTGTTTCAGTAGATCTGTAGTGAGGGCCTGAGAAACTGAGTTTCTAACAAGCTCTCAAGCAATGCTATGCTGCTAGTTCAGGGACACTTTGAGCATTACTGCCTTAGAGAATCTGATAAATATTATAGATCCTCTCATCAGAGTAACACATATAAATGTACACCCATTCACACAAACATAACATTCCCAATGATTCTGAACCTTGGGCCTAAAATTATATGTATATCTTGGGGCATCTGGGTGGCTTAGTCAGTTAAGCATCCGACTTCGTCTCAGGTCATAATCTCGTGGTTTGTGAGTTCGAGCCCTGCATCAGGCTCCGTGCTCACATCTCAGAGCCTGGAGCCCGCTTTGGATTCTGTGTCTACCTCTCTCTCTGCCCCTCCCCTACTCATGTTCTGTCTCTGTCTCGCAAAAATAAAGTTTTAAAAAGTTAAAATTACATATATATTTTAACGTTTTTCTTTTTAATGTTACTATTGCTCTGCCCTTTGGATAAATTTGCTATACCCAAAAGGGTAGTCAAAGTTCTTTTATTCCATATGGATAGATTCTCAATAGTAAACATGTAGTTTAATGGATTTAATTAACAGATAAAAGAAAAAAAGTAGAGAAATCATCAGGAAATTAATATTCTATTTTTAATAATAACATTTAATTGTTGAAGTTGATTAATTTTAATTATTAGAAACTACTGATCCACTAAATGTTCCTCTTTCCAATGTGGATGGTATTTTATGACTTTAGTCACAGGCTGTATAATATACGAAATATGCATATGTGCAATATATTCATATGTATGATATATAATTGATATCTTCTATTGATTAATCTGTTAACAGAAAAAATGTGGTTATTACCAATGGTAGAAATATATAGTGAGACTGCACTCCAACCTAACTAAACTTCACTTACTAAAATTCAGTATGAGGTAGGTCAATCCTGAATCATATCCAAAGGTGTTTGTTTTTAGAATCATTTTTACTATAATCCTTCAGCATACATGATGAGGATGCCATTATAATGATGCTGTAGTACATATGAAGATTTTATGATGTACTTTCAATCATAGAAGCTAATTAACCATGTTAGTATTATCCAGACTCTAACTGCTTTTTAGACTCTACTCTGGGATGCTATTATACTGGTTATTATCAGCTTGCCTTGAAGGTGGGCAGGAAAAGAAAAAAAAAAAAAAAGAGCCTGGTCATTTTCTCTGCTTCTTACAAGTGCTGTTTGGCGAGAGAGGAAACAAATTAATGAATATGCTAAAATTTAGAGATTAGCTGTAGTTTATTTTAATCTTTGTTTTCTTTCTTCATCAAATATAGTGTGAAATTAAAAGCTGGATATGTCCTTCTAGGAAACAAATACTTTACACTTCAATTAACAGAAATCCTCTGAGTAAGATAAAATTAGATGAATAAGGAATGGATTAAGGCCTAGTGGTATTTTAGAACTATATGTTACCTTGGTAAATTTCCATACCTGTGGTGGAAGTAATGGCAGTCTGATAAAAGAAAGCAACATTGCTAGGTCTCCTTGCCTACCCTGCACATCATACCCCACCCACTTCATTAGAGCGTGGAAAATAGTTTCTTCATCAGGCACATTAATGTCATCACTGCACAGAAGTTTTGAAATTTCATTAGCTGGAAGCAGGAGAAATTCTTGGTTCTTTATGACCTCGATGAAGTGTTCCTAGAAAAGAAAGGTCTACTACTGAAACTTTGTACTTTGGAAACTTCTTAAAATAAGCATATGAAGACATTTCACTTTGTTAAAATTCAGAAAAGTCCAGAAAGACAGATATATACATTTATAACAAATAGATACTATTGTTGCCTGTGACAAAGGGCATGGGAAGACTTCTGAAGCTGAGGAGCCAAGTGTTTACACTAGGAATTATTTATTGAATGGAAGGAAGGACTGTAACTTCTTCACAGGCTGCATGGATAGTGTCTGATTTGATACCAGTGTTTTTCTCTCCCACCTGTTGTAGGTGGCAAAAGCTTATGACTCCAGAAGTGATTGGTGTTCAGTTGGTCTTTAGCCAAAAACCTTAAGAGGAAGGCTGGAAATTTTCAAGGTGGAGGCTACCTTAAAGACCTGGGAGAGGTAGCTCTGGCTGTGCATTTGAGGGGCAACATACTGAATTCCTTTGAGATGAGACAGATTGATGAAAAACTATTTTCTCTTACGGGAAAACATTATCTTTTATTAAACAAGGCAAAGATATATTTTACAATGGATAACAATATACAGATTTAGGACAATCTAAAAGAAACTCCTATGAAGTTTTTTTTTTTTTTTTATGGAGGGGAGTGGGGCTTTCAAATTTTACATATTCCTTTTTTCTCTCTTCTGTTACAGTGTTGCACTTTATCAAGTATCAAATTTCAGGTAGCTGTGCTTCAATTATTTTTCATCAAAACACCAATATATTTTTTCTTAATTATAATGTTGGATATTTTTCTATGACAACACAATGATCATTTTTAACATGTTTCATAGTAAAAATCTCGAACTTTAAATGTGATAAAATATACTTCCAAAATGGAAATAAACATGTCTAGTTGGTAATTTATGTTGCACAACAGATAGATATTCTGAAAGCAGCTTAAAACGGCCCCTAAATTAATTGGGGAGATATTAGATGAAAATCACTCTCTCACAAATCACTCTCTCAGCTCCCCTCAGAGTTTAGTTATTGTGGAACTGAGTTAGCTTAAATATTAAAGTTATTCATACAAAAACCATCATTTGATAGACCCATCAGGAAGCTCTGATGCCATAAATTCCAAGCTAACGTGCCTATTAAATGAAGGTCCCTCTTGCTACAAAGGCAAACAATTGAGAGAGGATTTCTATTTTTACTGTAGCAGATGTCCCTGGTTGAAAATCCTCTCACCAAGAGCAAAATATTGGAAGTAGTACTACAACTAATACATTACACTTATACAGCACATCACACTTTCACAAACATTAAGTAAAAAAAAAAATATTGTCATCATCAATGTAATCTTATGGGAGGTGATATTATTCTGATGAGAAAACAGGCTATGTGAATTGTTTGGTCTGTGCAATAAATGGCAAATAAACACTCAAACTTAAGTCTTCAGGTCTCCTCCATTTTGCTCAACACTGCAACTGCCTTTCATAAGTGACATAATTTTTATGAATGATTTGAGAAAGAGATAAAACACTTTAAAAGTAGTGGTTACCTACTACTGGTAGTGGATGTTAACTCTGAGAGCTTATATCATATGTCAATATTATGGAAGACATATCTCATTCTCCTTTCTATCCACTCTCCAATGAAAGAAAAGAAAAACAGAGAATAAGATAAAAACAGAGAGGGTGGCAAACCATAAGAGACTCTTAAATACAGACAACAACTTGAGGGTTGCTGGAGGGGAGGTGGGTGGGGAGATGTGCTAAATGGGTGATGGACATTAAGATGAGTCCATCCTTAATGGTAATGGGCATCCATTAATGGGTAATGTTGGGATGAGCACCTGGTGTTATAGGTAAGTGATGAATCACTGGGTACTATTCCTGATACCAATAATACACTATATGTTAGCCAACTTGAATTTAAATAGATAAATTTAAATTATTTAAAAAAGCAAATAAATGAGAGAGAGAGAGAGAGAGAGAGAGAGACAGGTTGGCCCAGTATGTAAAATCTACTCAATGGCTAATGTGGATCATAGACAAATCTATAAAATGTGATTATGTATTTGACACAGCTAAGAAATGATTCAAATGGTTTATATGATGATTATATTTATAGTGAGAAATTAGAGTTTATGATAGAATATATTATGGTTCCTGGGTAGCTGCCTGATGACACTACTGAAAATTTTTTGGCAATATAGTAAATTAATGTAAATAAAGAATAAATATATTGGTTTAAAGGATCTACATGCAGTACTGCAATATACAGTATTGTAGAGAAAAATTTAGTTAAGTTTGAAGAGAAATTTAAATTGTTTTATTTTGGAATTATTTTGTTTTTAATTTCAAGGTAAACACTTTCTTCTGTGCACATTCTCGAGTATTCTTTTGTACCTTTGATTTGATATTAATTTTTTAATCAACACTTACTTTGTTGTAAAACTTACTAAAAGAACATAGCATACATGTTGAGTTTTTCATCAATGCAAACTACTATTTATATGATTGTGATGGCTAATTTTATATATCAACATGACTTACCCATGGAGTGTCTAAATTTTGGATCAAACATTCTGGGATTGTCTGTGAGGGTGTTTCTGAATGAGGCCGATTCACATTAGGAAGGGCAATCTGTTTTATTTAGTCTATGATTCAAATGTTCGTAATTGGGTCTTAAGAGTTTATTACTTTTAAACATTAAAATTATATTTATAATAATACAGCATTACAAAAACATAATTATAGCAAGACATTTGCCTACTTTGTTTCATTTATAATAGATACTAAAATAACTAAAACTGATTTAATGAGGCAACAGTATTGTGTTTTTATGCACATCCTGATTTAACACTCAGTTTCAGTCTCATAATTTAAAAAGGAAGACAAGTTCATTTTGTGCAACAAAAATAATGTAAGCTGTTTATCAGAAAGTTTTGTCTGTGAGAGTAAGATAACAGACAGGAAATTAATACTTAGCTTAATAATTTAAGTAATTTAACAGGTAGTTTTCATGTTTGGAATTTGTGGTAAGTTTAATCTTTAAACTATATAACTGTTGTTCCTATAGACTCTATGGCATTTGTATTTAGGACATATGAATATAAATAGCACAATTAGATAACATATATTAAATATCAGTCCATTATAATATTTTTCTCCCCACAATGCTATTATTTCATAAATGTTAGAATTTTTTTAATTTTTTTATTTATTATTTTTGAGAAACACAGAAAGAGAGAGAGCAGGGGAGGGCTAGAAAGAGAGGGAAAATCTCAAGCAGGGTCCGTGTTGTCAGTGCAGAGAACATGGGCTCGAATTCATGAAACTGAGATCATGACCTGAGCTGAAATCAAGAGTCGGACGCTCAACCTACTGAACTATCCAAGTTCTCCTGAAAACTCAAATTTTAAACAATGACCAGGGGTGGGAAAAAAGAGGGAGAAAATTTTACCAAGAAAATTTAGAGAATCCAAACATTAGAAAGTTGAAATTTTTAAGGTCTGTATTAAATTCTAACAAAATATTGTTTGTTTGTATCTCAATCCTAAAATTATAATGTTAATTTTATTTTTAGATGTGACTATCTATTGTTTGATTTTATTTACTTGCATTTTTATTTTCAAATCTTAAATAACTGTAGAAGTTTTCTTAGCTTGAAATATTTATCATGTAGTTGAGTTTCACAGAAAGATAGATCCCTGGATTTTCCTTGCTTCAGAGGTTAAAAAGTTAATTTTCTAATCTGCATCAGGGAATTATTAACATTAAAAGTAATTTAATATACTTTGACTACTTTCTTGCCCTCTTCCCTACAGGCAATCTGTATTTCATGTCACTGTCACTTGACTGAATAAAGACAATCTTATCACATGAAACTTTTAAAGAATTAACACATACAAATATGTTTAGTTAATTTATTAGAATTACTTATTGAATTGAGAAGGATTTTAAGTCAGTTAAGTTAAAGGATTGAGCTGCAAATGGTTTTTAACCAAAATGGATGTTTTTGTTAAGACATAAAATATTCATTATTTAAAATTGGCTGATTTTGATAATTCTCAAGCTCTTTCAGATAATATTGATATATCAATTAGTTTTTATTGCATGTTATTTATATTTCATTAGAAATCATAATGTATACAATTTTAGAAACTAAAGTTCTAATATTACAAAAAAAAAACAGGGACAAAAAGATCAAATTATCCCATTAAAAATGAGTCAAAGACATGAATAAACATTTTTCCAAAGAAGACATCCTGATGGCTAACAGATACATGAAAAGATGCTCTACATCATTCATCATCAGAAAAATACAAATGAAACTACAATGAAATATCACCTCACACCTGTCAGAATGGCTAACATCAACAAGATAAGAAACAAACAGGGGCTGGTGAGGATGTGGAGAAAGGGTAACCCTCTTACACTGTTAGTGGGAATGCAAATGGGTACAAGCAGGTTGGAAAACAGTATGGAGTTTCCTCAAAAGGTTAAAAATAGAACTACACTACAATACAGCAGTTGCACTACTAGGTACTTATACAAATAATACAAAAGTACTAATTTGAAAGGATTCATGCACCCCAGTGTTTAGAGCAGCATTACCAACATTAGTCAAGTTGTGGAAAAAAAAAAAACAAAAAACAAATGTTCATCATGTGATGAATGGATAAAGAGGTGGTATCTATATACAATAGAATATTACACAGCCATAAAAAAGAATGAAATCATACCATTTGCAATGACATGGGTAGAGATAGAGTATTGTGCTAAGAGAAATAAGTCAGAGAAAGACAAATGCCATATGAGTTAACTCATATGTGGAATTTAAGAAAAAGAAAAATCATGGGGGAAAAAAGAAGAAAACAAAGAAACAGACTCTTAAATATAGAGAACAAACTGATGGTTACCAGAGGGGGGGTGGGTTGGGGATGGGCTAAATAGGTGATGGGTTTAATAAGAGTGCACTTGTGATGAACACCAGGTGTTCTATGTACATGTTGAATCACTAAGTTGTACACCTGAAATTAATATTACACTCTCTATTAACTAAATGGAATGTACATAAAAACTAAAAAAAATCAAGCACATTATATTTTCTTAATATTGTGGATTCTACTTGAAATATATACTTCTTTGGTTTAATATTTGAAATATATATATATACACATACATAATTTCTCCAAGCTTTGAGATTTAATTAAACCTTTTCAACTTAAAAATTGAAAAACTTGCTTGAGCGCAGCTCAACAAGACAAATATTTTTATCTAATATCCATTATGTCAGTCATTTGCCAATTATATAAATTTATATTGATTTTTATTTTTATGCCAACATTATAGTCTTTATTTTGAAAAGGTTTTTGTGGGGTGCCTGGGTGGCTTAGTCGGTTAAGCGTCCGACTTCAGCTCAGGTCATGATCTCATGATCCGTGAGTTCAAGCCCCACGTCGGGCTCTAGGCTGATGGCTCAGAGCCTGGAGCCTGCTTCCGATTCTGTGTCTCCCTCTCTCTGCCCCTCCCCCGTTCATGCTCTGTCTCTCTTTGTCTCAAAAATAAATAAACACTAAAAAAAAATTTAAAAAAAAATGTTTTTGGAAAGGTTTTTTTTTTACTGTTTTCTTCTAAGAGTAATATATATATATATATACACACACACACACACATACATTGTATATATATACACACACACACACATGAATGTGTACACATATATATTAGTAAACGAATCAGTAAGTTAGATATTGTGTTAATATAATATTACTACAAGTTAATTTGAAACAATTGATTTTACCATTGTGTAATTATGTGCCACACTTAGGAGCTCTGTACAACCCTGGGTATCTCCAAATGATCGAATCCTTAAGCAGTTTGAAGGGTGGAGCTTCCTTATGAGAAAATTGGAGCAGACTTCAATGACTTGAGTCAGCTGCAAGAGACAAGCTGCAGCCAGCAAATTTTCAATAGTATCTTCTTTTAAATGCAGGACACCTAGATGGTTTGAAAAAGTAAAGAATGATTATATGTCCCATTATGTAAGACATGAATGTGCTAGCTACTTGAATTTTTCATTTTCTCTAATTTCTAGGGCTATCTTTTCTAGTGCACAGTAACCACTGTGGGGATATCTTTTGGGGTCTCAAAATACTCTTTTGAGGCCATCATATGCAAGGGAGTCTGTATAAACACTAATAAGATGGCTGAAGGGAGCCAGACTAGATTATCAAATACAATTGTAGCAAATGAACACTGAACACTATTATTGCAAAGAACAGCAACTAGTTATTTCTTTATAATTTTAGACCTGCATCTAAATCTTATATCAACTGGCTGGTCCAGTTGGAAAACCATGCGACTCTTAATCTTGGGGTCATGATTTAGAGACCCATGTTGGGGGTAGAGATTCCTTAAATAAAAACTTTTAATAAAAGCAAAATAAATGTTATATAAACTGTAAGCAATATGATTCAAGGAGCATTATATTATATTGTATAAGGACCATACAATTGCCCATACAGGTAACATTTATATGGAAAAAAAAAAAAAACATTTGGTAACTAAGTAGAACACTAATGTTATCTGTCCATTTTTTCTTTGCATCTACATTATTAATTGATAAGAATAACTTGCTCAGATATTATGCATAGAACTGACACCTGGCATTGTCTCAAAAGAAAAATAATATTGCTAATAGTTCATAAATAAATGTTTGTATGATTATTTTCTCAGATATAAAAAAAGGCTCTGTTTAAAAATATCTGTGAAGAGATCTTTAAAATATTCAGAGCCATTTAAGCTATTTTCTGTGTGTGTGTGTGTGTGTGTGTGTGTGTGTAGTTTTTGGAGGAAGCATTATTGATAAATTATTGCAAATGTTATGTTAGTAAGTTGTATTCCTTTTTTTTTTTGTTTATCCAAGCTATAGGTAAGTTATAAAGAATGACATTTTCTATGGATATGTTCTATAAATTATCCTTTGATAGTTTTCCCTGCAAAATGCACTCATATGGAGTCTATATGTTTGCATAAACATAAAGAAAACAGCTGTGAGATGCTCTGTATTTGGTTCAGCCTCTAAATATGTTGCAAAAGGATCTGGTCCATCAGCAGACTTTCTTGTGTTGTTTTATTTTTGTCCTGGATTTTGAAGGGAAAGTCCTGCCCATATCTCATGAGACCCAGAGAAGTTATCAAGTATTCTCAGCTCCAGATATAAAGCTTAACATCCTATATGCATTGAAACTTGGCCTGGTTATTAAGAATATTCATTTCTTAATAAATAAAATTGTAAAGCTCCTAGAAGAAAACGCTAAAAAATCTTATTGACATTGGTATTGGCAATAATTTCTTGTATAATATACCAAAAGACAGGCAACTACAACTAAAATAAACAAGTGGGACTTCATCAAAGTAAAGAACTTCTTCATAGCAAAGTAAATATAAAATATATTGAAAAGGCAATATACAGAATGAGAGAAAAACACTGCAAACCATATATCTGATAAGGGGTTAATGACAAAAATATATAAAGGACTCATAGAATACAATAGTACAAAAGCAAATAATCCAATTAAAAATGAGCAAATAACCTAAATAAACATTTTTTTCCAAAGACATACAAATAACCAATAGGGACATGAAAATGTGCTTAACATCACTAATTATCAGGTAAATGTAAACCAAAACACATTCCCATTAGGATGGCTATTAGCAAAAAGAGCAGGGATAACCAATGTTGGTGAGGCTTCGAAGAAAAGGGAGTATTTACACATTGTTTGTGGGAATGTAAATAGATACAGCTTTATGGAAAACAGTATGGTGTTTTCTGAAATAATTGGAAAATAAAACTACCTTATCATTCAGCAACTCCACTCCTGATTGTATGTACAAAGAAATAAAATCAGCATCTTAAGAGACATCTGGACTCCCATGTTTGTTGCAGCATTATTAGCAATAGCTAAGATATGAAAACAGCCAAACAATATACAGATCCTTCAACAGTTGGATGTATATATATATATATATATATATGTAGCACCTTAGGAATGCCAAGTAGAGTTTTGGTTTCCAGGCAGGGGCTGGGAGGGGGAAATAGGGAGGTTCATCTCAAAAGGTGTAAATTTTCAGTTATAGGAAGTATAAGTTCTGAGAATCTAAAATACAGCATGGTGTCTATAGTTAATAATATGGTATTGGGTACTGTGTACTTGAAAATTATTGAGAGTATATCTTAAGCATTCTCACCACAAAAACAATTAATAATTTGAGATAATGTGTACATCATTATTAATGATTATAATTAATATAATAATAAGGTAATTATTATTAATTATCTTCATCTTAGTAATTATTCCACTTGCATATATATAGCAAATTATCACATAGTACACTTTAAATATAGACACTTATATTTTTCAATTATTCCTCAATAAATTTGGAATTAATTAATTAATTAATTAATATTTCTTGGCCCCCAAACTCATCTTATTACCTTTGCCTTATAGTTTGAGTAAATATGACTTTGTTATTTCAAAGGAAAGACTAAGTCTCTAATATAGAGTTGGACTTTGTATGTACTTTGTATGGACTTTGTATGTATGTAGAGAGTTCCTCTCTAGTTTTTACAAATGAGAATGTATCCACAACATTCAAGAGAAAGACAGATATATGCTTGTATTTTTGTGTTAAAATAGCTTTATTCTCTCAGGGTCAAAATTTTATGTTATATTATTTATCTCTTACTCTTTCATAATACTGAATTTAAAACCTGATTCTGCACTTTACTACCTTCATAAAGTTACTTAACTAGTCAATCCTTCAATTTTCTCATTTGCAGAATAGAAATAATATTAATGTAAGTTATATGATGTAGAGTTATTGTGAGGATTGAATGACTTAATACGTGCCACTTTACCTGTGTAAGCATACTGCACCAAGGAATTAAGTGCATTAGGATCAACTCCTTCCATCCTGACCTCTTCTTGTTTGGCTTCAAATACATCATTAGTAAACATTGCAGCAAAATAATAGGACACTGAACTGAGAACCAACCTGGAAATGGGAATGATTCATAGGAACTTAAATGAGACCAGTATATCATTGAAAATCTTGAAATGCAGTCAATAAGTTTTTAACACTGCTGAGTTCGTTATCTGCATGAATCTTTCACAGTTCAGTAAAGTATAGTGAAATTAGAATGGTGAATTAGGTAAGTTTATTTTCTTTTGAGGATTTGTGATGTTTTACATGTATTTCTTTAAAATTTGGCTCTTTTAAATATCACACAGGGAAATGGATCATATATGCTAATGCTTTTTCAATATAGGAAGATAAAAAGATACTTTCCTCAGCATTCTAATTTGTTTTCAATGGACAAATTCATTCTCATTCGAGTGCTTTACTAACAAAATGTTCTGTCTGCATAAGGATACTTACCGATGGGCTGGAATTCGGAGGTGTCCCACAATAAGTAGTACATCACACAGTTGTTTCTCTTTCAGATAGTTCTCAATTTTGTGAAGAGTTTGTTCTGCATGATTTACAGCATGAAACTGCTCCTTAGATCTATGATCATTCATTTCTTCAGGATATTGTGTATCTAATCTAAAAGGGGTGTAAGAGTGAAAATATGGTTTATTCTCTTAATGAGTATATAAATGTCCAATGCAAATTTTGGCACATCAAATTCTAAGAGAAATATGCTGGATTAGATAAAGTTTAAATATGCCTTCCAATCTTAAATATTTCACTATAATTACTGTCTAGCCTTCCATTAAAGTGAAGTGTCATGATTCATATTTTTACCTGGAATGAAACCATAAATTTGTATAGTTCCATTGCAGGGCTAGTGGTAATTTTTTTATTTTTATTTTTTTTAACGTTTATTTATTTTTGAGACAGAGAGAGACAGAGCATGAACAGGGGAGGGGCAGAGAGAGAGGGAGACACAGAATCTGAAACAGGCTCCAGGCTCTCATCTGTCAGCACAGAGCCCGACGCGGGGCTCGAACTCACGGACCGTGAGATCACGACCTGAGCCGAAGTCGGATGCTTAACCGACCAAGCCACCCAGGTGCCCCGCTAGTGGTAATTTTTATATGCACAAACATAAACTTCAAAATGCCAGCCTTTTTCTTTGATTTTTATTGGTATCACAATTATGTTATTAGGCACAAAATCATAGACATGATTCAAAATATTTTTAAAATTTGATTATGAACTGAAACTTCTCCATAGAATACTCATTACACAACAGAAATATTTCTTGAAGAATCTCAAACTTGAGATTTCTCTACAATATGTCAGCCCCATCAAGAGAATATACAATTTCCATCTTACATATACTTTTTCAGGATTTATTGAGACATAATTAATATAGAACATTGTGTGTGTTTAAGATGTACAATGTAATGAATTAATATATGTATGTATTTTGAAGTTATTACTACAATAAGGTTAATTAACACATCCATCACCTCACATAGTTACCATTTTTCATGTGTGTGGTTAAAACATTTAAGATCTATGATCTTAGGAGAATTTCAAGTTAAGATGGTGGAGCAGCATGGAGATCCTCAGCTTGTCTTGTCCCTGACACAGCTAGATCAGCATCAAGACATTTTGCACACCTAGGAAATTGATCTTAGGTTAACACAACAATCTGTATAATTTGAGCCACAGAACTCAGGAGGTACATGGCACAAAGCTGTGAACTGTGGGAGAAAAGCTGTGGAGGGTAGGAAGCTGTTTTTGCATAGAGAGGATGGAGAAAGGGGGAGAGTGCAGGAAAAACACTAGTCCAAAAGTAGTTAGAGAAAAAGAGAAAGAGTGAAAATACTTGCCCAAATGTAGTTGGACAGAAAGAAAGAGTGAATACACTCACAGGGGACTGAACAAGAAATTTGTTCCCCAAAACCACTGATGGCAAGAAAGGAGAGGGTTTCAATACCACCAGGATTCTATAAACAGTGGAGTTCAGAGTCTAAAGTTCCAGAGCTCAGTGCTTGTGGTGCTCTGGTGAGGAAGCAGGGTGAATCCCCAGGAGCAGGGAGTGGGGTCTGATGGGTCTGTATGCCACATGGGGAGAAGCAGTTCCCCTGCTTGGAGAACATTTGGTAGAGACCATATGGCCTCCCCAAAGGCATAGGTCCCAGCAGACTCTGGAGAGCAGCCACATTTGCTGGTATTGGGACAAAGATGCCAGAGTGCAGTGAAACTTGGTGTCAGCTGTGTTTTGTGATTTGCCATGATCTCTGAATGTCTGCTGTTGCACGATTATACAAACATTTTCTGGGGTGAACTGGCACCCGGCCATTGCTCAGGGAAACCCTCCCCCAGAAAGTTGACATGGGTCCAAGCCACAGGGGTCTCTGAAGTTTGGGGTTTTAAAACACAAAACCATCTGAGATAAAACTCTAGAAGGAGGTGTCCCTTGGCAGGCTGATGGGATGGATAAGGACAGGGTATAGGCAGGGAGTGGATGGAGGTCTGAGACAAAGGAGGGGTGCTTGATCGCAGGTAAGTGAGAGAGTGAATTTCTTGTCCCAGAGACGAGGGAGCTGGATTTCCTTGGTCTCCTGCAAACAAGCATGCTCATACATGCACTTATACTCTACACTGATCCACCACAGTAAGCTAAGCAGTGCCACCTAGTGGGGAACAGAGCCATAACACGGAGGCCTGCCCAATTGCACCCTCTAAGCATAACCCCTAGAAAACCAGCAGAAACCCCTCCACCTGCTTAGTATACGGACTTTAGAGTGATTCATAATATCACTTCTAGGGGAACCTGGATGTAAACTCATTTGGGTTTCATTTTGTTTGCTGGTTCATTTATAACTTCATTTTGTTTGATTCTGTTTTTCAAATATTTTTTTTCTTTTGTTTTCTTGGATATAGAAAAATGTATTTTTATTTTCTTTTTTTAATTTTTAAATTAGTTTTTATTTTAATTTGTAATTTTTAAAATTTTTATTCTATTTTATTTTGTTTTATTCTATTTATTATATACATTTTTAATTTTTAAATTTATTAACTTTTGTCTTTACTTGCTTTTCTTTCCCTTTTTTCTCTGTTCTATCAAGCTTCTTTCAACAGGCAGACCAAAACACACCTAAGATATAGCTTCCTTTTATTATATTGTTTTGTTTTTACGTTTTTAATTTTTATTTTATTTTTCTTCCTCCAAAATGACAAAATGAAGGAATTCCCCCCAGAAGAAAGAACAGGAAAATGACAGCCAGAGTCTTAAAACATATATATAAGCAAAATGTCTGAATTAGAATTTACAACCATGACAATAAGTGTACTAGCTAGGGGTTGAAAAACAATAGAATCCAATTCTGCAGACATAAAAGAAGTAAAAGCTAGTTAGGACGAAATACTATAACCAAGATGCAATCAAATAGATGCCACGACAGCAAGGATAGATGAAGAAGAACAGTGAATCAACAATATAGAACACAAAATTGGGGAAAATAATGAAGCAGATAAAAGAGGGAAACAAAGGCAACAGAGCACAATTCAAGACTTAGAGAACTCAGTGACTTATTAAAAAGGAATAACAACTGAATCATAGGAGTCCCAGAATATGAAGAGAGAGAAGAAAGGGGCAGAAGCATTACGGGAGCAAATTATAGTGGAAAATTTCCTAATCTGGGGAAGGACAGAGACATTAAAATCTAAGAAGCACAGAGAACTCACATTAGCTTCCACAAAAACTGACCATCAACAAAGCATATTATAGCCAAATTCACAAAATACACAGACAAGGAAATAATTATGAATGCAGCAAGGGAAAAAATCCTTAACCTATAAAGGAAGACAGATCAGATTCACAGAAAACTTACTTATCCACAGAAACTCGACAGGCCAGAAAGGAGTGGCAGGATATATTCAAGGTACTGAATCAAAAACAAAACAAAACAAAACAAAACAAAAGGAGACAATAATTATTTATCCAGCAAGGCTGCCATTCAATATAGAAGGAGAGACAAAGAGTTTCCCAGACAAACATAATCTAAAGGAGTTTGCGACCACTAAACCAGCCCAGCAAGACATTTTAAGGGGGACTCTTTGAGTGGAGAAAAGAAAAACAAAACAAAACAAAAAAGAACAAAAGCGGCAAAGACTATAAAGGACCAGAGAACATCACTCTACAGGCAACATGATGGCACTAAATTCATATCTTTCAGGACTCTCTCTAAATGTCAATGGACTAAGAGCTCCAATCTGAAGACATAAGGTATCAGAATGGATAAGAAAACAAGACTCATGTATATGCTGTTTACAAGAGACTCATTTTAGATGTAAAGACACCTACAGATTGAAAGTAAGGGGGTGGAAAACATTTGTTATGGTAATGGTTATCAAAAGAAAGCAGAGTAGCCATACTTATATCAGACAAACTAGATTTTAAAATAAAGACTGTAACAAGAAATGAAGAAAGGCATTATATCATAATTAAGGGTTGTATCAACCAAAAAGATCTAACAATTGTTGATATTTATGTCCCCAACATGAAAAATCCAAAATTTAAATCAATTAATCACAAGCATAAAGAATATCATTGATAATCATACCATAATAGTAGGGGACTTCAATACCCCAGTTATAGAAATAAGCAGATAATCTAAGCAGAAACTCAACAAGGAAACAATGGCTTTGAATGATCCAGTGGACCAGATAGACTTAACAGATATATTCAGAACATTTTATCCTAAAGGAGCAGAATACACATTCTTCTCGAGTGCACATGGAACATTCTTCATATTAAACCACATACTGGAAAACAAATCAGCCCTCAAAAAGTACAAAAAGATCAAGATCATACCGTGCATATTTTCAGACCACAAAGATATGAAACTTGAAATAAACCACAAGAAAAGCAATAGAAAAAACATGAATACTTGTAGATTAAAGACCAACCTACTGAAGAATGAATGGGTTAACCAAGAAATTAAAGAGGAAATTAAAAAATACTTAGAAGACAATGAAAATGAAAACATGACAGTCCAAAACCTCTGAGATGCAGCAAAGGAGGTCATAAGAGGGAAGTATATAGTAAGCCAGGCCTTCTTAAAGAAGGAAGAAGGGTCTCAAATACACAACCTAATTTATACTTAAAAGAGCTGGGAAAAGAACAGCAAATAGTGCCCAAACCCAGCAGAAAAAGGGAAATAATAAAGATTAGAGTAGAATTCAATGATACTGAAAAAAACAAAAAAACAATAAAAAAAAAGTAGAACATATCAAAAAAAAAAAAAAAAAACAGAAGCTGGTTCTTTGTAAGAATTACAAAAATTGACATACCCCTATCCAGACTGATCAAAAGCAAAAAGGAAACGACCCAAATAAATGAAATCACGAATGAAATAGGAAAGATCACAACTAACAATGCAGAAATACAAACAATAATAAGAGAATATTATGATCAATTATATGCCACACATTGGTCAATCTGGAAGAAATGAACAAATTCCTAGAAACATATAACCTACCAAAACTGAAACAGGAAGAAATAGAAAATTTGAACAGACTCATAACCAGTAAAGAAATTGAATAATTAAAGAAAAACCTCCCACCAAACAAGAGTCCAGGGCCGGATAGCTTTTCAGGGGAATTTCACCAAACATTTAAAGAAAGATTTAACATGTATTCTTTTGAAGCTGTACCAAAAAAAAAAAAAAACACAAAAAACAAAAAACAAAAAACAAACAAAACAAAACAAAACAAACAAACAAATAAAAAACACCACTAGAGGAAAATTTCCAAAGTCATTCTATGAGACCAGCATTACCTTGATTCCAAAACCAGACAAACACCCCACCAAAAAGGAGAGCTACATACCAATTTCCCTGATGAACATGGATGCAAAAATTCTCAACAATATACTAGCAAACTGGATCCAACAATCCATTAGAATAATTATTCACCATGATAAAGAAGGACTTATTCCTGGGATGCAGGACTGGTTCACTATCCACAAACCCATCAATGTGACACATCACATTAATAAAATAAAGGTAAGAACCACCTTATCATCTCAGTAGATGCAGAGAAAGCACTGGAAAAAAAATATAGGATATTTTCATGAATAAAAGAAAACAAAAACTATCAGGAAATCAGGGATAGAAGGAGATCATAAAAGCCATGAACAATAGACCCACCACTAATATCATCCTCAATGGGGAAAAACTGAGATCTTTCCCCCTAAGGTCAGGAACATGACAGGGATGTCCACTTTCACCACTGTTATTCAACATAGTATTGGAAGTTCTAGCCTCAGCAATCAGACAAAACAAAGAAATAAAAGCCCTCCAAATCGGCAAGGAGGAAGTCAAGCTTTCACTTTTTTCAGATGACATGATACTCTATACAGAAAACCCAAAAGATTCCACCAAAAACTGCTAGAACTGATCCATGAATTCAGCAAAGTGGCAGGATATAAAATCAATGCACAGAAATCGGTTGCATTTCTATACACCAATAATGAAGCAGCAGAAACAGAAATCAAGGAATGGATCCTATTTACAATTGCACCAAAAAACATAAGATACCTAGGAATAAAACTAACCAAAGAGGTGAAAAATCTACACACTGAGAACTAGAGAAAATTTCTAATAGAAATTGAAGAAGACACAAATAAATGGAGAACATTCCATGCTCACGGATTGGAACAACAAACACTGTTACAATGTTGATACTACCCAAAGCAATCTACACGTTCAATGCAATCCCTATCAAAATAACACCAGTATTCTTCACAGGCCTACAGCACACAAACCAAAATTCGTATGGAACCAGAAAAGACCCTGAGTAGCCAAACCACTCCTGAAAAAGACAACCAAAGCTGGAGGCATCGCAATCCCACACTTCAAGATATATTACAAAGCTATAATCATCAAGACAGTATGTCACTGACACGAAATCAGACACATAGATGAATGTAACAGAATAGAGAACCCAGAATCAGACCCACAAATTTATGGCCAACTAATCTTTGACAAAGCAGGAAAGAATATCCAATGGAAGAAAGACGGTCTCTTCAGCAAATGGTCTTGGGAAAACTTGACAACAATGTGCAGAAGAATGAACCTGGACCATTTTCTCACACAAAACACAAAAATAAACTCAAAATGGATGAAAGATCTAAATGTAAGGCATGAAGCCATCAAAATCCTAGAGCAGAAACCAGGCAACAACCTCTTTGACCTTGGCCTTAGCAACTTCTTACTCAGCATGTCTCTGGAGACAAGGGAGACAAAAGAAGAAATGAAATATTGGGACCTCATCAAAAAGCTTTTGCACATGAAGGAAACAATCAGCAAAACTAAAAGACAACTAACAGAATGGGAGAAGATATTTGCAAATGACATATCAGAATAAGGGTTAGCATCCAAATTATATAAATAACATATCAAAATTAACACCCCAAAAACAAATAATCCAGTGAAGAAATGGTCAAAAGACAGGTACAGACACTTTTGCAAAGAAGACATACAGATGGCCAACACATACATGAAAAAATGGTCAACATCACTTATCATCATGGAAATACAAATCAAAACCACAATGAGATACAACCTCACACTTGTCAGAAAGACTAACATTAACTCAGGCAACAACAATTGTTGGTGATGATGTGGAGAAGGAGCAACTTCTTTGCACTGCTGGTGGGAATGCAAAATGGTACAGCCACTCTGGACAACAATTTGGAGTTTCCTCAATAATTAAAATAGACCTACCCTACGAACCAGAAAATGCACTACTAGGTATTTATCCAAAGAATACAAAAATGCTGATTCCAGCATTTACTCCAATGTTTATAACAGCACTATTGACAAGAGCCAAAGTATGTAAAAAGCCCAAATGTCCATTGACTGATAAATGGATAAAGAAGATGCAAAATATAAACACAATGGAATATTATTTGATGATCAAAAAGAATGAAATGTTGCCATTTGCAACAATAGTGTATTATGCTAAGTGAAATAAGTCAGAGAGAGAAAATATATAATTTCACTCATATGTGGAATTTTACATACAAAACATGAACATAAAGGAAGGGAAGCAAAACAAATATAAAAACAGAGAGGGAGACAATGCTTAATAGACTATTTAATACTGAGAACAAACAGAGGGTTTCTGGAAGGTTGTTGTGGGGGGGGATGGGTTAAATGGGCAAGGAACATTAGGGATGACACATGTTGGAATGAGCACTGGGTGTTATATGTACGTGATGAATCACTAAATTCTATACTTGAAATAATTATTATACTATATTTTAACTAACTTGGATTTAATTTTTTTAAAAAGAGAGAGACCAAAATCAATAAGGCCATGTCTACTGTTTAAGTAAGAGATCCAGTTCGGTAATACTATTTTTGTATGCCAAGCCTACATTGTAATATAAAGCAAGATAGATTTCCTGTGTGAGTTACAAGTGGATTTTAAGGCAATTACAAAGGAGAAATTACAAAAATGCTTAACATGATGACAACATGGTGAGAAAAAATGTATTGCTACTTCTAATAGGTAGTGTAAAAGAATTTTGTGTTTTAAAAAAGTGTGTGGTTATTTTAACATTGCTTGTAGAATTTGAAGTGCTTGTATGTTAAATACCACTGCTTGCTGCTTTTACCAGCATCAAGTTAAAGGGCACATTAGAAATGACACAGTTCTATGTCCCTGGTTTCAGGGCAAAAGGAGCTCAGGTGACTATAGATTATGATGGTAAATATGGCTTTAATTACAAACATGAGAGGATTCATGGAAGACTAGAAGAGAGCAGGAAAAATACGATGTTGAAAAAAATCAAACATTTTGGTGCTGAAGGGCTGTATTGAAAATACATAATCCATCCATAATGCATCTCCTAAAATGGGCTGATTAATTAATGTCCTCACTACCCCAGGATTCACATTCTTTGGAAATGACTTTTATTAAATTTCAATAAATTGTTAGTCCCAATGGTATTTTATTTCACAAATATGGATGAGTTCATATATATCTTTAGGTCACTTGGTCAGAATGCTTGAGAAAAAGAATATGGAATCATGTTCACATTCCATAGTCTTAGTTATCCTCATTGTTGTTGCTGCTTCATTTGCCTGGTCCCCATATGACATGGCCTAAGGACAGGAGGAGAGAACAATGCCTACATTGGCAATTCCAATGCCAAAACTCTGGGCATCTGCAGCCAGCTCCAGCTAGCTTCAGGGACATCACTTGATAGCCTGGGATCTGATGCTTTTCCCCAGAATGACTGATGGGGAGTGATGGACAGTGAAATATTTTGTCATGAGAAAGTGTTGAACAGCCATTTCAGGATTAAAGTCAGCTGCAATGATCTAACGTCCTTTTTCTGATTAGTTTTCTGGATTCCTGGCATTTCTCTTTGCTTAGAAAGAATGATCTGATCACTTCACACTAAAACAGAAAGGGGCAAGTAAAATGAAAGTTGGGTATTAATGGATGAGTAAGAAGTCACTGAGGTGGGAGGGGGGAAGATTTCAGGGAGCTGGAAAAGTTATGTAAATTTCATATAAAAGATTTATTTTTTATGCTTGGAAATTAAAATTTTTTCATATTTAAAAATATCTATTGTCTTAGGAACTTTCAAGTATACAATACAGTATTGTTAACTATAGTCACCAGGCTGTACTTTAGATTCCCAGAGCTCATTCACCTTTAACTGGAAGTTTGTACCCTTTGACTACTTAGGCAAATATGATGACTGTTGAATTTACAATGATGAAAGCGGTCTACATGTCTTTTCAGCATCACAACATGGTGGAGTTTAAATACTAACACAAGCATATAGAGGCTTACAATCAGTAGAAGCATAAATATTTAATGGTCAGATGAATACACTTAAATACTTTTCTTATTACCTTTCTTGCTTCCAGGGATCACTTTCTAACCACCATTAGTTTTAGGCTCCCCCACCCCCAACTCATCCTGTGTTTCTCTGAACACAATTGGTCCAGGGTGAAATTATTCTCGTTTAATTTAAATAAACGGTTCATCTCTGAATCTTCTTAACCTTTAAAGACTCTTTGGGACATTCACTCACATTATTATATAGATAATTAATGTAGCATGGTATGAATATCCTTAAAACTTGCCTGATACAAAATGTGTCTGTTTGTTTTGGAAAGGAACAATAATTTTTCACCATAGACTAGAAAGAATTCAGGTTTCACTTAACTCAGTCATCCTAATATTTTCTCTGCTCAAGTAATGGTTTGATTTACATTGAGTCAATCACATATTCAATGCCATATTATCTTAGCTTTCCTCATGTATACCCCATAATTTATTGAAGAGGGGTATATTCTAAAGGAGGAATATAATTTGGGAAGTTCTGGCCATGAAATAATTTTATTCTGTGAATTTTCTTCAGCCTAATTTGGTTAAGGGCATAAAGCATCTTTAATTACTAACTAATTTGGAATGTGTATACTTTGGGACATCAATTTTTGAGATATCTGCAATATTTTTTATAATTAAAATGTAGATTTTTAGAATATAAAAATCCTATCAATATGAACCACACACAATTTTGTTAGATTTCAAAAGACAGAGGCAACTGTATCTTGTGTATCATCAGGAAACAAGAAATTAGTACTCAAAAATTATAGGTAGATCAAATTAAGGCATTAAAAATATAACACAAATATTAATCTGAATATATAAAACCATTATAATCTATTCTTGGTCATTATCTAAGCAGAATATAATAAAATAAGTCAAACAAATGACCTAACAACAACAATTAAACTAGTGAAATAAAACCCAATTTTAATAAGTTCCCAGAGCTCATGAATTACAATTCTGTTTCCTCCATTTTAGATACTGTAATGTCAAGTCAGATGTTACAATAGAAGCCGATGCATTAGAGAATGTTCTTCCATTTTCTTTATTGTATGGTATCTACAGATGGAAACAGGGGAGACAACATGCTGAAATGAAAAAAAAAGCATAAAAATGCCTGGGTTTAGTTCCTGCCCTTGTAAATATAAACTAAGTGATCTTGGGCAAGTCACTTTATTTTTCTAAGCTTTAATTTTCTCCTACAAAATTGGAATGAAAATAATACTAATACCAATATTACCAATAATAATGCTTATGTCACATAGCTTTTCAAATGACTACATGAGAAAATTGTACTTGGAATAATCACTATAAATGTTAAGTCTTGAGTTCATCCTAACTACTAAGATATAGTTATTTCCATAAATATCTTTAAAGTTTTTTTGTCTGAAACTATCATTTAATTAATAAGCTTCAGTTTTTAGAGCAGTTATAGGACTATAAAAAATTTTAGAAGTACAGATAATTCTTTACTTTTGGTTGTCACAACTAAGGAAGAGTGCTACTGGCATCAAATGGATAGAGACCAGAGATACTAGTAAACATCCTACAATGCACAGGACAGCCCTCTACAACAACTGCTCAGCCCAAAATGTCAAAGGTTCCAAGGTAGAACATCTCTGGTCTACCTTTTAATTCTTTAGTTAGCTTTTTAAGCCTTTGAAAGAAGATACTATGGTTAAAAATTTTTATAAGGATGCACATAATACAATTTATTTGCACAAAATGAACATGCAATCCCTGATTTAATATTCAAGCCAAATTTCAGTGACTATTATTACACATTAACTTTTTTTTTACTATGGCAAAATGATTAAATTTATTGAGTTTTGAGAATGAGGAGGGGAACTGAGTCTATTGCTGCAAATAACCATTATTGTAAATGAAATTTTACCATACCAAAAAACTATTTTTAAGTTTATTTATTTATTTTGAGAGAGAGAGAGAGAGAGAGAAAGAGAGAGACATGGAGAGGAGAGAAAGAATCCGAAGCAGGCCCCTCACTGTCAGTGCAAAGCCTGATGTGGGACTTGAATGAATGAAGCATGAAGAATGAAGCATGAGATCATGACTTGAGATGAAGTCAAGAGTCAGATTTTCTTTTTAATATTGATTTGTTTTTGAGAGAGAGATGGAGAAAGAGCAGGGGAGGGGCAGAGAGAGAGGGAGACACAGAAACTGAAACAGGCTCCAAGCCCCGAGCTGTCAGCACACAGCCTGACTCCGGCCGGGCTCAAGCTCATAAACTGTGAGATCATGACATGAGCTGAAGTTGGACACTTAACCAACTGAGTCACCCAGACACCACAAGAATCAGATGCTTAACTGACTGAGCCACCATGTGCCCCCCAAAAAACTATTCTAAAATGGAATATTTTAGAACAGTTTTAGATTTACAGAACAATTGAGATAACAGAAAATTACATACCCATACACAATTCCCCCAGTTATTAATATTTACATTAATAAGAAACATTTTAATAATTAATAAACCAATCCTGATGCATTATTATTGACTAAAATTCATACTTCATATTTCTTCACATTTTACTTAGTGTCCTTTTACTATTCTAAAGTCTCCTCCAGAGATCACAGTCAGCTATGTCCTTAGGCTCCCCTTGGTTGTGATAATAACTCAGACTTCCCTTATTTTTGATGATGTTGAAAATGTTGAGGTGTACTGGACCGATATTTTATATAATGCCTTTCAATTAGAATTTGTTTGCTTTTTTTCTCATAATGAGTCAAGGGTTATAAATTTGGGGGGGGGAGACTAAAGAGGAAAAATGCCATGCTCATCACATTATAGATAGGGTGCTTTCTGTCAACATGGCTGAACCACTGTTGATGTGAACATTGATCACCTGGCTGAGATAGTGTTTGTCAAGGTTCTTTACTGTAAAGGTCCTCTTTTTTTGCTCTTTCCATCCTGTTCTCTTTGGAAGGTAGTCAATACATACAGACAACACTTAAGGAGTGAGACATTATAGTCTACCTCTTTGGAGGGTAGTTACATAAATTATTTTAAAATCTTACGCATGATATGTATACCTTTTCCTGTCTTCTCTAGCCTGACATGGACTGCCTGATTCCACTAGTTGTTGGAAAACAAAACAAAACAAAACAAAAACTTAGTATCTGCTGTTCTGTCTGTGCTGGCAAGTTTTAGTACTGGGAATCCTCTTTCTCCGCCTTCTGCTAGTACCTCACCTCTTCTGCCTTCCCTTCCCCTTCTTCTGTTTCTGCACCACCTTAGGTGCAGACTACATAACTGCCTCCTTAGTGACTCAGACACCATCAGCTCCTCCTCCCATCCTCCATGTCAAGAAACAAAGAGCACTCCCTTGGACCACCCACTTCAGATTCCCCCACCAGTGTTCCAGTTAAAAATTGACTATGGGGAACAAATTGTCTTAAGTGGACCCAAATAAAAGATATTCAGTATTTAAACTAATTTAAGTTTGTTGGTTTAATGAAGATACACACGTCTTTAGAGTTATAAGCATTTAATATGGAATTTATTCTATCTAGGGTTACTGAAGGTCAAGTAAGCTCATGTTATCTCTGTTCCAATTTGTAAACAAAAAGATAACTTAAAATGATGGTTAATTTTGTCTGTCTCATAGTTTTCATGGGTAATTTTTAAGATAGCTTTCAAAGTCTTTGGTAACCTAAAACATTAAAGTTTCACTTGCATAATAAATGGGACTGAATTCAGTGGGCTTATAGGACTTTTAAAAATAGAATGGAATGCTAAAGCATTGATTATTGATTTCTGATTGCAGAGAAACTAAGGCTATTTGGATCTGTTGGTAAACATGCTTTGTGCGTAAGTGGTTCATAAATTTGTCATCTAAAAATATCTGGTGTAACAGTTCACAATTGGTTACCACTTAGTTTTCACTGGAGACTATGGTTTCTAAGAGTAAAAAATCTGCTAAATGTAGTTAAGACTGATGGGATATGATCCTGATTTCACATATCCTGTGGTGTCTGATAAATGCTTTCAGTGGATTTTTTTTACCAAATCTATGGAATTTCAAAGTGCTATGGCAGACTTTTTCAGCAAACTTACCTATTCTAAGACAAATTATTATAACAATTACTTCTTTTAAATATAACTTTAACCAAAAGGATATCTCCACAGCCAATTTTACAAGCAATCACTGTTTTTATAGATTGCTCAGGAAAAACTACTGAATCTGCCATTACTTGGTTTCAACAACAATGGCATAATCTCCAAAGGACAAATGCCTACTGCAAGAACATAATTAAAGGTAGTCATTATGCATTTACAGCACTTTCTTAGCTAATCTATTAACATTGTAGGTGATTCTCAATATGTAGTTTATGTGATACAGAATATAGAAAAGGCCACGATTAAGGAATTAAGGGAATCCCCTTTACTGTTGTTATTTTTAACTTTACAAGCCTTACTAGAAAAACGAAAACACTTTCATCTTATCACTCAAGATCACATACAGGCTTACTTGGTCCATTAACAGAAGGAAATGAGATTGCAGACCAATTTGGTGGCTAAAACATGGCTTTTATTTTTTTAAAAAAATATGAAATTTATTGTCAAATTGGTTTCCATACAACACCCAGTGCTCACCCCAAAAGGTGTTCTCCTCAATGCCATCACCCACCCTCCCCTCCCTCCCAACCCCCATCAATCTTCAGTTTGTTCTCAGTTTTTAAGAGTCTCTTATGCTTTGGCTCTCTCCCACTCTAACCTCTTTTTTTTTCCCCTCCCCAATGGGTTTCTGTTAAGTTTCTCAGGATCCACATAAGACTGAAACCATATGGTATCTGTCTTTCTCTGTATGGCTTATTTCACTTAGCATCACACTCTCCAGTTCCATCCACGTTGCTACAAAAGGCCACATTTCATTCTTTCTCATTGCCACATAGTATTCCATTGTGTATATAAACCACAATTTCCTTATCCATTCATCAGTTGATGGACATTTAGGCTCTTTCCATAATTTGGCTATTGTTGAGAGTGCTGCTATAAACATTGGGGTACAAGTGCCCCTATGCATCAGTACTCCTGTATCCCTTGGGTAAATTCCTAGCAGTGCTATTGCTGGGTCATAGGGTAGGTCTATTTTTAATTTTTTTGGGAAACTCCATGCTGTTTTCCAGAGTGGCTGTCCCAGTTTGCATTCCCACCAACAGTGCAAGAGGGTTCCCCTTTCTCCACATTCTCTCCAGCATCTATAGTCTCCTGATTTGTTCATTTTGGCCACTCTGACTGGCGTGAGGTGATATCTGAGTGTGGTTTTGATTTCTATTTCCCTGATGAGGAGTGACGTTGAGCTTCTTTTCATGTGCCTGTTGGCCATCTGGATGTCTTCTTTAGAGAAGTGTCTATTCATGTTTTCTGCCCATTTCTTCATTGGATTATCTGTTTTTCGGGTGTGGAGTTTGGTGAGCTCTTTATAGATTTTGGATACTAGCCCTTTGTCCTATATGTCATTTGCAAATATCTTTCCCCATTCCGTTGGCTGCCTTTTCGTTTTGTTGGTTGTTTCCTTTATTGTGCAGAAGCTTTTTATCTTCATAAGGTCCATGTAGTTCATTTTTGCTTTTAATTCCCTTGCCTTTAGATATGTGTCAAGTAAGAGATTGCTATGGCTGAGGTCAGAGAGGTCTTTGCCTGCTTTCTCCTCTAGGGTTTGGATGGTTTCCTGTCACACATTCAGGTTCTTTATCCATTTTGAGTTTATTTTTGTGAATGGTGTGAGAAAGTGGTCTAGTTTCAACCTTCTGCATGTTGCTGTCCAGTTCTCCCAGCACCATTCGTGAAAGAGACTGTCTTTTTTCCATTGGATATTCTTTCCTGCTTTGTCAAAGAAGAGTTGGCCATACGTTTGTGGGTCTAGTTCTGGGGTTTCTATTCTACTCCATTGGTCTATGTGTCTGTTTTTGTGCCAATACCATGCTGTCTTGATGATGACAGCTTTGTAGTAGAGGCTAAAGTCTGGGATTGTGATGCCTCCTGCTTTGGTCTTCTTCTTCAAAATTACTTTGGCTATTCGGGGCCTTTTGTGATTCCATATAATTTTAGGATTGCTTGTTCTAGTTTCGAGAAGAATGCTGGTGCAAATTTTGATTGGGATTGCATTGAATGTGTAGACAGCTTTGGGTAGTATTGACATTTTGACAATATTTATTCTTCCAATCCATGAACAGGGAATGTCTTTCCATTTTTTTATATCTTCTTCAATTACCTTCATAAGCTTTCTATAGTTTTCAGCATACAGATCTTTTATATCCTTGGTTAGATTTATTCCTAGGTATTTTATGCTTCTTGGTGCAATTGTGAATGGGATCAGTTTCTTTATTTGTCTTTCTCTTGCTTCATTATTAGTGTATAAGAATGCAACTGATTTCTGTACATTGATTTTGTATCCTGCAACTTTGCTAAATTCATGTATTAGCTCTAGCAGACTTTTGGTGGGGTCTATCGGATTTTCCATGTATAATATCATGTCATCTGCAAAAAGCAAAAGCTTGACTTCATCTTTGCCAATTTTGATGCCTTTGATTTCCTTTTGTTGTCTGATTGCTGATGCTAGAACTTCCAACACTATGTTAAACAACAGCGGTGAGAGTGGGCATCCCTGTCGTGTTCCTGATCTCAGGGAGAAAGCTCTCAGTTTTTCCCCATTGAGGATGATGTTAGCTGTGGGCTTTTCATAAATGGCTTTTATGATGTTTAAGTATGTTCCTTCTATCCCGACTTTCTCAAGGGTTTTTATTAAGAAATAATGCTGAATTTTGTCAAATGCCTTTTCTGCATCGATTGACAGGATCATATGGTTCTTATCTTTTCTTTGATTAATGTGATGTATCACGTTGATTGATTTGTGAATGTTGAACCAGCCCTGCATCCCAGGAATGAATCCCACTTAATCATGGTGAATAAATCTTTTTATATGCTTTTGAATTCGATTTGCTAGTATCTTATTGAGAATTTTTGCATCCATATTCATCAGGGATATTGGCCTGTAGTTCTCTTTCTTTACTGGGTCTCTGTCTGGTTTAGGAATCAAAGTAATACTGGCTTCATAGAATGAGTCTGGAAGTTTTCCTTCCCTTTCTATTTCTTGGAATAGCTTGAGAAAGATAGGTATTATCTCTGCTTTAAACGTCTGGTAGAACTCCCCTGGGAAGCCATCTGGTCCTGGACTCTTATTTGTTGGGAGATTTTTGATGACTGATTCAATTTCTTTGCTGGTTATGGGTCTGTTCAAGCTTTCTATTTCCTCCAGTTTGAGTTTTGAAGTGTGTGGGTGTTTAGGAATTTGTCCATTTCTTCCAGGTTTTCCAGGTTGTTGGCATATAATTTTTAATAGTATTTACTGATAATTGTTTGTATCTCTGAGGGATTGGGTGTAATAATTCCATTTTCATTCTTGATTTTATCTATTTGGGTCATCTCCCTTTTCTTTTTCAGAAACCTGGCTAAAGGTTTATCAATTTTGTTTATTTTTTCAAAAAACCAACTCTTGGTTTCGTTGATCTGCTCTACAGTTTTTCAGATTCTATATTGTTTATATCTGCTCTGATCCTTATTATTTGTCTTCTTTTGCTATGTTTAGGCTGTCTTTGCTGTTCTGCTTCTATTTCCTTTAGGTGTGCTGTTAGATTTTGTATTTGGGATTTTTCTTGTTTCTTGAGATAGGCCTGGATTGCAATGTATTTTCCTCTCAGGACTGCCTTTGCTGCATATCAAAGCGTTTGGATTGTTGTGTTTTCATTTTCGTTTGTTTCCATATATTTTTTAATTTCTTCTCTAATTGCCTGGTTGACCCACTCATTCTTCAGTAGGGTGTTCTTTAACCTCCATGCTTTTGGAGGATTTCCAGACTTTTTCCTGGGGTTGATTTCAAGCTTCATAGCATTGTGGTCTGCAAGTATGCATGGTATGATTTCAATTCTTGTAAACTTATGAAAGGCTGTTTTGTGACCCAGTATATGATCTATCTTGGAGAATGTTCCATGTGCACTCGAGAAGAAAGTATATTCCGTTGCTTTGGGATGCAGACTTCTAAATATATCTGTAAAGTCCATTTGATCCAATGTATCATTCAGGGCCCTTGTTTCTTTACTGACGGTGTTTCTAGATGATGTATCCATTGTTGTAAGTGGAGTTTTAAAATCCCCTGCAATTACCACATTCTAATCAATAAGGTTGGTTATGTTTGTGAGTAATTGTTTTATATATCTGGGGGCTTCTGTATTTGGCGCATAGACATTTATAATTGTTAGCGCTTCCTGATGGATAGACCCTGTGATTATTATATAATGCCCTTCTTCATCTCTTGTTACAGCCTTTAATTTAAAGTCTAGTTTGTCTGATATAAGTATGGCTACTCCAGCTTTCTTTTGACTTCCAGTAGCATGATAAATAGTTGTCCATCCCCTCACTCTCAATCTGAAGTTGTCCTCAGGTCTAAAATGAGTCTCTTGTGGACAGCAAATAGATGGCTTTCCTTTTTTTATCCATTCTGATACCCTATGCCTTTTGGCTGGCACATTTAGTCCATTTATATTCAGTGTTATTATAGAAAGATACGGGTTTAGAGTCATTGTGATATCCGTAGGTTTCATGCTTGTAGTGATGTCTCTGTTACTTTGTCTCACAGGATCCCCCTTAGGATCTCTTGTAGGGCTCGTTTAGTGGTGACAATTTCCTTCAGTTTTTGTTTATTTGGGAAGACCTTTATCTCTCCTTCTATTCTAAATTACAGACTTGCTGGATAGAGGATTCTTGGCTGCATATTTTTTCTGTTCATCACATTGAAAATCTCTTGCCATTCCTTTCTGGCCTGCCAAGTTTCAGTGGAGATATCCGTCTCGAGTCTTATCAGTCTTCCTGTATATGTTAGAGCACGTTTATCCCTTGCTGCTTTCAGAATTTTCTCTTTATCCTTGTTTTGCCAGTTTCACTATGATATGTCATGCAGAAGATCGATTCAAGTTACGTCTGAAGGGAGATCTTTGTGCCTCTTGGATTTCAATGCCTTTTTCCTTCCCCAGATGTGGGAAGTTCTCAGCTATGATTTCTTCAAGTACACCTTGAGCACCTTTCCCTCTCTCTTCCTCCTCTGGAAGACCAATTATGCATAGATTATTTCTCTTTAGTGCATCACTTAGTTCTCTAATTTTCCCCTCATACTTCTGGATTTTTTTATCTCTCTTTTTCTCAGCTTATTCTTTTTCCATAATTTTATCTTCTAGTTCACCTATTCTCTCCTCTGCCTCTTCAACCTGAGCCGTGGTTGTCTCCATTTTATTTTTCAGATCATTAATAGCATTTTTAGCTCCTCCTGACTGTTCCTTAGTCCCTTCATCTCTGTAGCAAGAGATTCTCTGCTGTTCTTTATACTGTTTTCAAACCCAGCAATTAATTTTGTAACTATTTTTCTAAATTCACTTTCTGTTATATTGTTTAAATCATTTTTGATCAGTTCATTAGCTGTTGTTATTTCCTGGACGTTTTTCTGAGGGGAATTCTTCCGTTTTGTCATTTTGGATAGTCCCTGGAGTGGTGCGGGACTGCAGGGCACTTCCCCTTTGCTGTCTTGAATAACTTGCATTGGTGGGCGGGGCCGCAGTCAGACCTGATGTCTGCCCCCAGCCCACCGCTGGGGCCACAGTCAGACTGGTGTGTGCCTTCTCTTCCCCTCTCCTAGGGGCAGGATTCACTGTGGGATGGCATGGCCCATCTAGACTACTTGCACACTGTCAGGCTTGTGGTGCTGCGGATCTGGCGTATTAGCTGAGGTGGATGGGCAAGGTGCACAGGGTCGGGAGGGGCAGGCTCAGCTGGCTTTTCTTTTGGAGATCTGCTTCAGGTGGGGCCCTGGGGCACAGGGAGGGCGTGAGAGTGATGGCTCCGCAGAAACATAGCATTGGGTGTTTGCGAGGTGCAAGCAAGTTCCGTGGCAGAACTGGTTCCCTTTGGGATTTTGGCTGGGGGATGGGCGAGGGAGATGGTGCTGGCGAGTGCCTTTGTTCCCCGCCAAGCTCTGCTCTGTCATCAGGGGCTCAACAACTCTCCCTCCCTTTGTCCTCCAGCCCTCCCTTTCTATGAGCAGAGCTGTTAACTTATAACCTTCCAGATGTTAAGTCCTGCTTCCTGTCAGAGCACACTCCGTCAGGCCCCTCTGCTTTTGCAAGCCAGACTCGGGTGCTCTGCTTTGCCGGCAGGCTGCCCCTCTGCCCCGACTCCCTCCCTCCAGTCCGTGTAGCGTTCACTGCCTCTCCGCCCTTCCTACCCTCTTCTGTGGACCTCTCATCTATGCTTGCCTCCGGAGAATCTGTTCTGCTAGTATTCTGGTGATTTTCTGGGTTATTTAGTCATGTGTGGGTGCATTCTAAGTGATCCGCAGGACGCGGTGAGCTCAGTGTCTTCCTACACTGCCATCTTCCCCCAATATGGCTTTTAGAACTGCTCAATTATTACATGGTATTTTTCATCAAACGTATAAGTCTCCTATTAAACAATTCCATCTTAGTTAATCAAGCTAAACACATTGTTGATACCTGCCCTGATTGTCAACAGCAATCAAGAGGATAAAAACAATGGGGAATAAACCCCAGAGGTCTAAATGCAAATCAGTTTTCACAAACTGATATTACACACTATGCCCCATTTGGGGTCACAAATATATCCACATATCTGTGGATACCTTTTCAGGATTCAGAGACAGTGCAAAAAATATCATTCACCATTTTTTACATGCATTCCACAAGCCAGTAAACCTCAACAAATTAAAACTGACAATGGGTCTCGATACCTTTCCTCCATGGTAAAGGAATTCTTCCAAAATTGGAATATACAACACATTACAGGCATACTATATAACCCAACTGGACAAGTTATTATAGAATGTACACACACCACTTTAAAACAAATGCTTCAAAGCATTAGAAGGAACTTAATGCTTCCCCTTGGAATTAACTATATAATGCCTTATACACCCTAAATTTTTAAAATTGTGATTCCCATGTCCTTACCTCTATTGAATGGCATTTTACGCCATCCCCCAGCTGGACTCTAGAAGGCAAGGTTTTATTCAATGACATATAAGGCAATTATTCATGGAAAGGACTTCATGAACTGATAACATGAGGAAGGGGATATGCATGTATTCATCTCCCATCAGGACCTCACTGGGAACCTGCCTTTCTGATTAAACCATACCATAAGTTGGAAGGATCAGCTCCTCAACCCTCTACCTCAGATGGCCAATTTGTCCTTATAAAGACAACAGGGGAGACCATGACCACAAACAAACAAGGCAAATTGTGTCACCTGGGGTCAACTTAAGAAGTTCAATCAACATACCACCAAAGTCATGCTCCATGTCAGAGTGCCACCAACCCCCGAAAAATAAGATTTAACATATTTAGCTGTGGTTTTTCAAAACTCAGCTAAGGTAATGATTTGCTTAATCTTTTTCTTTATCCAGACTCTTACTGCTTTTTCATCACTGTATTGGGCTCATATCACAGACCCCCCTTTTTAAAGCCAGTTACATGTTGGGACACAGAACCACCACTAACCAGTAATGATTGTCTTTGGATTAAGGCAAATGGCTTCTGCCTAAAGGCCATATTACTGAAAGGAGAAATTAGTTAAAGCTTAATACTTCTGTTCCTTTTATGTCACCTTTTCCTCCTATTTGTGTAACAACTATGAACACTTCTGGATATTTAAAAATCACAGCACAGATATGTATTCACTACATACCTGAAACAAAGGACCTTAAGGCAGATTTGACATTCATTTCAGTAGCCTCCTTTGCTACATCCACCTCAACAAATGTTTCTTATCCAACTCCCCACTGATCATTGCCAAATAAAGAATATATTGTCCCTGGTAGCTCTTGAGTCATCTGACAGCCCTGCCAGACCACCCTTTCCCATAAAGAGGAATTTTCTCAAAATCTTACTCTCATTAACTGGAGTCTTCAAGGACACTTAACCTCAGCAGACAAACCTACTGGGTTTTCAGAACTTAGCAACTCCTCCATCCATTGGACTGATGGCAGGCTTTCAGGGCCAATAAGAATTGAAAACAAAAATTCATCTATCCCATGGCATTACAACTTATGGTGTTTTAGCCTTTTCTTTTTGTTATGCAATCTCTCTCATGGGCATTATGCCAATAATAGTGGTACCTTTTATATTAATCCCACACAAAATGTCCCAGACAGTGTCATGATCTGTGCACCTCATGCCTATGTTTTCATAATTTCCATCAAGCTGGCTAGTATAACATTTGACAGCCCACATTATGTTTTGAAGTACTTCCTCAGGCTTGGTACACAGCCTATATCATCCATTATAATATTACTAAAACTTTGTCTCACATACGTTTATCTTAAAAAGACAGCCTCAAATTGGCTACCAGTAAACCGGACAAGGCAATGGTAAGCGTCCAATTGTCTCACTGATTTAGCCCAAGCCCTTTATAGGTGAAGGCCTAAAAGACTTTTGGATGGCTCATTGCCTTCCTTATCTCATTGGTTGTCATCTTAGCCACAGCCTCTGTTGCAGTGGTCCCCCTAACAGAGTCTATCCATACTGTTAAAGTAGCCAATCACGTAATGACTAATATCACCAAAGGAATGATTACTCAAATGTAAATTGATAACAGTACCATGAAGAGACTGCAAGCTGCAGAAGCAGCACTTGCATGGATAGAGAAACGCCAACAGATACTTCTCAATTGTGAAAATAATCAATGTGACTTGCAGCATGAAAAAATCTATGTCACTCCCTTGAAATAATATGTGTCAACACTCCTGGGATTTAGTAAAAAAAAATGTACAAGGAGCTTTCTCCAGCAATTTACAATCTGGGGTTAATTCTCTGTCTTCCCTGCTGCATCAATAGCTCTTAGATATCCAATAGGAAACACAGATACAAGTGGAGCAAGAGTTATGTGACAATATGAAATGGTTGAATCCAATCAACTTGTTCCATGGCCTCAATTTATGTATTTGGAGTATTTGAGCTCTTTGATTTTTAATGTATATATTTTTTAACTTCTCATATACCTCCAAATAATCAACACAATAGTGGTCTCCTCAACTCCTGTAAACAAGAAGATTCTTCAAAGAAAAAGCAGGGGGTAACATGAGAAATAAAATAGCCATGTCCTGGGTTAGGAGATGATTGAGAACACATTGCACAGCAGAACATTGTTTTCTGACTTGCTGATAACAGCAGACCATGCGTCACTTATCTAGTTAATGTATATCTAGGCGTTAGCTCCTGCCAATGCTCATAAATTCCTTAGATGATATTTTCATGTGAAATATCTTATCCTGTTCTCCACCCTGTATCTACATCTGCTCTGTTGTAGTCTTGGGAATGCCACAACTTTTCTGCACATTTTAAATACATTCTTACTGACATGTAGCCCACTGATGTACTGCACATTGTTTCCTTACATATATGCTTAATAAATACAAAAGTTTGAAAGCAGCTTGAGGAGACTTCTCTTAGCCTCCCTCTCACCTCTCTTGACTTGCATAGAGCCTTGAGTAATTCTTTCTGCTGACCTCGACTTTTCAGGACAAAGCTGAAAGCTGAGCCCACAGGTTAGCAGAAGACCTGTCCACTGAAACTTGGCAGGTCAGAAGAGAGTGGCAGGAAATATTCAATGTACTGAATGGGAAAAATATGCAGTAAATAATTCCTTATCCAGCAATGTTGTCATTCAGAATAGAAGGAGAGATAAAGACATTCCAAGACAAATAAAAACTAAAAGGGTTTGTGACCACTAAACTAGCTCTACAAGAAATTGTAAGGGGGATTCTCAGAGTGGAGGGAAAAAAAAAGAAAAAGACAACCAAAACAAAAAAAGAAAAAAGGAAAAAAGGAATAGAGAACATTACCAGAAACTCCAACTCTACAGGTAACACATGGCACTAAATTTATATCATTCAATAATTACTTTGAAAGTTAGTGGACTAAATGCTCAAATCAAAAGGCATAGGTTACCAGAATGGATAAAAAAACACAAGATACATTTATATGCTGCCTACAAGAGAATTATTTTAGAACTTAAGACACCTGCATATTGAAAGTGAGGGTATGGAGAACCATCTATCATCTAATGGATGTCAAAAGAAAGCAGAAGTAGCCACACTTATATCAGATAAACTAGACTTCAAAAAAAGAAGACTGCAACAAGAATTGAAGAAGAGCATTTTATCATAATTAAGGGTTTATTCATCAAGAAGATTTAACTGTTGTAAATATTTATGCCCCAATTTGGAGGACACAAATGTGTAAATCAATTAATAATGAACAAAAATAAACTCATTGATAATAATAGTGTGATAGTAGAAGATTTATTAGCCAACTTACAGCAATGGAGAGATAATCTAAACAAAATCAACACTCTGACTGGCTTGATCACACTGAGATACCACTTCACGCGAGTCAGAGTGGCTAAAATGAACAAATCAGAAGACTATAGTTGCTGGAGAGAATGTGGAAAAATGGGAACCCTCTTCACAGTTGGTGGGAATGCGAACTAGTGCAGCCTCTTTGGAAAACAGTGTGGAGGTTCCTCAAAAAATTAAAAACAGATCTACCCTATGACCCAGCAATAGCACTGCTAGGAATTTATCCAAGGGATATAGGAGTGGTGATGCATAGGAGCACTTGTACCCCAATGTTTATAGCAGCACGTTCAACAATAGCCAAACTATGCAAAGGGCCTAAATGTCCATCAACTGATGAATGGATAAAGAAATTGTGGTTTATATACACAATGGAATACTACATGGCAATGAGAAAGAATGAAATATGGCCTTTTGTAGCAATGTGGATGGAACTGGAGAGTGTGATGCTAAGTGAAATAAGTCATATAGAGAAAGACAGATACCATATGTTTTCACTCTTATGTGGATCCTGAGAAACTTAACAGAAGACCATGGTGGAGGGGAAGAAAAAAAAAGTTATAGAGGGAGAGAGCCAAACCATGAGAAACTCTTAAGAACTAAGAATAAACTGAGGGTTGATGGGGGTTGGGAGGGAGGGGAGGGAGGGTGATGGGCATTGAGGAGGGCACCTGTTGGGATGAGCATCGGGTGTTGGATGGAAACCAATTTGACAATAAATTTCATATTTACAAAAAATAAACAAAATCAACAAGGAAAAATGGCTTTTAAAAACACACTGGAATAGATGGACTTAACAGATATAATAGGGGGATTTTATCTTAAGGCAGAGAAAACACATTATTCTAGAGTTCAATGGAACATTCTACAAGATAGACAACATTCTGGGTCACATAACAGCCCTCAACAGGTACAAGAAGATAGAAATCATATCACACATATTATCAGATCACAATGCTATGAAACTTGAAATCAACCACCAGAAAAAATTGGAAAGCCCTCAAACACATGGAGGATAAAGTACATTCTACTAAAGAATGAATGGGTTAACCAGGAAATTAAGGAAGAAATTTAAAAAATTCATGAAAGCAAATGAAAATTAAAACATAACTGTCCAAACACTTTGGTATGCAGCAATGGCACTACTAAAAGGAATGTAAATTGCAATCCAACCTATCTGAAAAATCAAGAAAGGTCCCGAATACAGAACCTAACTTTACACCAAAAGGAGCTAGAAAATGAGAAACAAATAAAGAGTAAAGCCAGTGAAGAAGGGAAATAATAAAGATTAGATCAAAATAAATGATGTAATAGCAAATGAATACACACAAAAAAAATAATACTAGAACAGATCAATGAAACTAAATTCTTGTCTTTTGAAAGAATAAACAAAATTGATAAACCCCTAGTCAAACCTTTCAAAAAGAAAAGAGAAGACCTAAATAGAGAAAATCATGAATGAAAGAGGAGTAATCACAACCAATACCACAGAAATACAAACTATAAGAGAATATTAGGAAAAATTATATTCTAACAAACAGGGAAACCTGGAAGAAAAGGACAAATTCTTAGAAATTCAATCAACACCAAAACTAAATCAGGAAAATATAGACATTTTCAATAGGCCTATAACCAGCAAAGAAAATGATCAGTTATCAAAAATCTGCCAACAAACAAGAGTCCTTGGAGAGATGGCTTCCCAAGGAAATTCTACCAGAAATTTAAAGAAGAGATAATACCTATTCCCAAACTGTTCCAAAAAATAGAAATGGGAAGAAAGTTTCTAAAGTGATTGTATGTAGCCAGAATTACCTCAATTCCAAAACCAATGACTCCACAAAAAAGGAGAGTTACAGACCAATATCCCTGAATGAAAATGGATGCAGAAATTCTCAACAAGATACTAGCAAATCCAATTCAACAGTACATTAAAATAATTACCATGATCAAGTAGGACTTATTCTTGGACTGCAGTGCTGGTTCAATATTCACAAATCAATCAATGTAATACACTACATTAATAAAAGAAAGGACAAAGAACCATAAGATCCTCTAAATAAATGCAGAAGAAGCATTTGACAAAATACACCATCCTTTCTTGATAAAAACACTCAGGAAATAGGGATATAAGGAATATACCTCAACATCATAAAGGCCATATATGAAAGACCCACAGCTAATATCATCCTCAACAAGGAAAACTTGAGAGCTTTTCCCCTAATGTGAGGAACACAACAGGGATTTCCATTCTCTCCACTGTTGTTCAACATAGCACTGGAAGTCCTGGCCTCAGTCATCAGACCACAAAAAGAAATAAAAAGAATCCAAATAAGCAAGTAAGAACTCAAAGTTTCACTCTTCATGGATGCCATCATACTCTATATCAAAAACTCAAAAGACTCCAGGAAAAAATATTCCAGAACTGATATGAGATTTCAGCAAAGTTGTAGGACATAATCAACATACAGAAATCAGTTGCATTTATATAAACCTATAATAAAGCAGCTGAAAGAGAAATCAAGGAATAGATCCCATTTACAATTTCACCAAAAACCATAAGGTACCTAGGAATAAACCTAACCAAAGTGGCAAAAGATCTGTATGTTGAAAACTATAGATATATTATGGAAGAAATTGAAGGAAACACAAAGAAATGTAAAAACATTCCATGCTCCTGGATTGGAAGAACAAATATTGCTAAAATGTCTATATTTTCCAAAGAAATCTGCACATTCAATGCAATTGCTATCAAAATAACACCATCATTCTTCACAGAGATAGGAAAAAACAAATCTAAAATTTGTGTGGAGCCACTAAAGATCCAAAACAGCCAAAATAATGATAAAAAACAAAGCTGGAGGCATCACAGTTATGGACTTTAAGCTGTATTAGAAATCTGTAAGCTTTAGTCATCAAGACAGTATCATACTGGCACAAAAACAGACATATAGGTAAATGGAATAGAATAGATAACCCAGAAATGGGCCCACAAATGTGTGGCCAACTAATATTTGAGAAAGTAAGAAAAGCATCCAATGGAAAAGAGACAGACTTCTTAGCAAATGGTCCTGGGAAAACTGGACAGCAATATTCAGAAGAATGAAACTGGACCGCTTTCTTCCACCATGCACAAAAATAAATTCAAAGTGCATGAAAGATCTAAACGTGAGGAAGGAAACCATAAAAATCCTAAAGGAGAATACAGGAAGCAACTTCTTTGACCTCAGGCACAGCAACTTCTTACTAGACATGTCTCCCAAGGCAAGGAATACAAAAACAAAAATGAACTACTGAGACCTCATCAAAATGAAAAGCTTCTGAACAGTGAAGGAAACTATCAACAAAATTAAAAGGCAACCAAAGGAATTGGAGAAGATATTTGTAAGTGACATATCAGATAAAGGGTTAGTATAAAATCTCTGAAAAATTTATCAATCTCAACACCCAAAAAATCAAATAATCCAGTGAAGAAATGGTGAGAAGATATGAATAAACACTTTCTGAGAAGACATTCAGATGGCTAACACACATGAAAAGATGCTCAACATAACTTCATCATCAGGGAAATACAAATCAAAACCACATTGAGATTCCAACTCAAACCTATCAGAATGGCTAAAATTAATAACTCAGTAAACAATAGTTGTTGGTGAGGATCTGGAGAAAGGGAAACTCTTTTCCACTGTTTGTAGAAATGCAAACTGGTGCAACCACCCTGAAAACAGCATGGAGGTTCCTCAAAAAATTAAAAAAAAAAATAGCTTACCCATGACCCAACAATTGCATTACTAGATATTTATCCAAACGATACAAAAATGCTGATATGAAGGGGAACATGTACCCCAATGTTTATAATAGCATTATCAGAAATAATAAAATTTTGGAAAGAGTCCCAATGTCCATCAACTGATGAATGGACAATATATAATATATATAATACTACTCATTGATCAAAGGGAATGAATTCGTGCCATTTGCAACAATGTGGTTGTAACTAGAGTGCATTATGTTAAGAAAAATAAGTCAAGCAGAGAAAAACAGATATTATGATTCACTTACATGTCGAGTTTATGAAACGCAACAGATGACATAGGGGAAGGGAAGGAAATAGATAAAAATAGAGAGGGGCAAACCATAAGAGATTCTTAACTACAGTGAAAAACTAAGGGTTGGGATGAGCACTGTGTTGTATATGTGTGTGATCAATCATTGGGTTCTATTCCTAAAACCAATACTACACTTTATGTTAACTACTTGAATTTAAATAAATAAAAATTTTAAATATATTAAAATTTATATTAAAATATAAATATATACATAATTTTAATATATAAATATAGATTAAATTAGATAATTTAAATAGATAACTGGATAATTTAATAGATAAATTAAATAGATTAGGGGTGCCTGCATGGCTCATTTGGTTAAGTGAATGACTGTTGATTTCATCTCAGGTCATGATCTCACAGTTCGTGTTATTGAGCCCCTCATCGATATCTGTGCTTATTGTGTGGAGCCTACTTGGGATTCTTTCTCTCCCTCTCTCTCTTTTCCACTCCACCACTCACACTCTGTCTCTCAAAATAAATAAATAAACATTTAAAAATATAAAAAAAGAATAAATAGTTTAACCAGAAAATAAAGGAAGATTTAAAAAAATACATGAAAATAAGTGAAAATGAAAACACAGCAGTCCAATACCTTTGGGATTCAACACAGGTGGGCCATATGAGGGATGCATAAAGGAATACAGGCCTACATTGAGAAGCAAGATAAGTCCCCAAAACAAACCTAACCTTACATCTAAAGGAGCAACAAGAAAAATAGCAAATAAAGAATAAAGTCACCAGAGGAGGGAAAATAATAATGATTATAGCAGAAATAAATGATATAAAAACAGACGAAAAAAAGTAGAAGAGATCAAGAAACCTAAGAGCTGGTTCTTTGAAAGAATTGATAAAATTAATACACCTCTAGCCAGATTTCTTAAAAAAAAAAAAAAAACATGTAGAGAAAGGACCCAAATAAATAAAATCCCAAATAAAAGAGGAGACATCACAATCAACAACACAGAATTAGAAACAACTATGAAAGAACATTATGAAAAATAATATGCCAACATACTCAGCATATCTGGAAGAAATGGATAAATTCCTAGAAACATGCAAAGTACCACAACTGAAACAGGAAGAAATAGAAAAAATTAACAGAACCATAATCATCAAATAACTTAAGTCAGTAATCAAAAATCTCTCAGAAAGCAAAATTCCAGGGCCAAATGGCTTTCCACAGTATTTCTACCAGACATTTAAAGAGTTATTACCTATTATTCTTAAACTATTCCAAACAATTGAGATGGAAGAAAACCTTCCAAACTCCTCCTAAGAGTTCAGCATTACTTTGATTACAAAACCAGGCAAAGACTCCACTAAAAAAGAACTATAGGCCAATATTCCTGATGAAGAGTGATGCAAAAATTCTCAACAAGATACCAGCAAATCAAATCCAACGTTACATTAAAAAAATATTCATTATAATCAAGTAAGATTTATTCCTGGGCTGGAGGAGTGGTTCATTACTGATAAGTCAATCATCATGATACACCATATGAATAAAAGAAAGGATGAGAAACATATGATCCTCTCGGTAGATGAAAAAAATGACTAAATCCAGCAACCATTCTTGATAAAAACCCTCGACAAAGTAGGGATAGACGGAATATGTCTCAACATCGTAAAAGCTATATACAAAAGACTCACAGCTAATATTGCCCTTAATGAGAAAAAAAAAAAACCCTGAGAACTTTTCCTGTATAGTCAGGAACACGACAAGGATGTCCAATTTCATCATTGTTATTTAACATACTACTGGAAGTTTTAACCTCAGTAATTAGACAACAGAAGGAAATAAAAGGCATCCAAATTGGCAAGGAAAAGTCAAACTTTCACTATTCATTGATGACATGATACTGTAAGTAGAAAAGTGAAAGACTCCACCAAAAATAATGGTAGCACTGATAAAAAATTCAGCAAAGTCCCGAGATATAAAATCAACATACAGAAATCTATCGCCTCTCTACAAATCAATAATGAAGCAACAGATAGAGAAATCAAGGAATTGATCCCATTTCTAAATGCACCAAAAACCATAAGATACCTAGGCATAAACTTACCTAAAGAATAAAAGGTCTGTACTCTGAAAACTAGAGAAGGCTTATAAAAGAAATTGAACAGGACAAAAATAAATGAAAAAAAAATTCATACTTATGGAATGGAAGAATAACTATTGTTAAAATGTCTATACTCCCCAAAGCAATGTGCACATTTAATGCAATTCCTATCAAAATACCACCAGCATTTTTCACAGAACTAGAAAGCAGAATCTTGAAATTTGTATTGAACCAAAAAAAACCCCAATAGTTAAATAAACCTTGAAAAAGGAAAGCAAACCTGGAGGCATCACAATTGCAGACTTCAAGCTATATTACAAAGCTGTAGTTATCAAGACAGTATGGTACTGGCACCAAAAAACAGACACATAAATCAATGGAACAGAATAGAAAACCCAGAAATGGGTCCACAACTCTATGGTTAAATAATCTTTTACAAAGCAGGAAAGAATATCCAGTGGATAAAAACAAACAGTTTCTTCAACAAATGTTGTTGGAGAAACTGGACAGCAACATGCATGAGTAAAACTGGACAATTTTTATACCATACACAAAAATTAATTCAAAATGGATGAAAGGTCTAAATTTGATACCTAAACTATCAAAATCTTAGAGGAGAACACATGCAGCAAACTCTTTCATTTCAACTGCAGCAACTTCATAGTAGACAGGTCTCCAGAGGCAAGGAAACAAAAGCAAATATGAACTATTGGGACTCTATCAAGATAAAACCTGCACAGTGAAGAAAACAACAAAAACTAAAATGCAGTCTACAGAATGGATGAATATATTTGCAAATGACATAGCTATTAAAGGGTTTCCTAAATAACTTATCCTACTCAACTCCACAAAAATAAAAATTCTAGTTAAAAAAAAATGAGAAGACATATACAGACATTTTTCCAAAGAAGACATCCAGATGGCTAACAGACACATGAAAAGATGCTCAACATAATTAATCATCATGGAAATACCAATCAAAACCACAATGTGATACCACCTAACGCCTATCAGAATGTCTAAAATTAACAACATAAGAAAAAACAGATGTTGGCTAGTATGCAGAGTAAGAGGAACCCTCTTACACTTTTGGTGGGAATGCAAACCGGTGCAGCCACTCTGGAAAATAGCATGGAGGTTCCTCAAAACGTTGAAAATAAAGGTAACCTATAATACAGCATTTGCACTACTGTTACCCAAAGAATGAAAAAAATCTTGATTTGAAGGGGCACATACACTCCAATGTTTATAGAAGCATTATCAAATTATGGAAAGAGCCCTAATGCCCATCAACTAATAAATAGATAAAGAAGAGGTGGTTTATTTATACTATACAATATTACTCAGCCATCAAAATGAATGAAATCTTGTCATTTGCAATGACATGGATGGAGCTAGAATGTATTATGCTAAGTGAAATAAGAGAAACAAATAATATATGATTTCACTCATATGTGGAATTTAAGAAACAAAACAGATTAACATATGGGAAGGCAAATAATACAGGGAGAAGCAACCCATAAGATACTCTTAACTATATAGAACAAACTGAGTGTTGGTGGAAGGAGTTGGGTGAGGAATAGGCTAAATGGGTGATGGGTATTAAGGAGGGTACTTGCAATGAGCACTAGGTTTTATATGTAAATGATGAATCACTAAATTCTACATTTGAAACCAATTTTACCATATATGTTAACTAAAATTTAAATAAAAACTTGAAATTTAAAAAAAATCCCAAACTATTTTTCTATTTTATGGAATATATATTTAGGATAACATTATAAGTGGAATGTATAAATGATAAGTGAAAAGCAAAATAAAAACCAAAACAAAATTCTTAAAAACTGATTGCCCCAAATAAAACTACTCTTTTCCTATCTGTATGCCTTAAAAAGACTCTACATAAACATAAAAGTATTCAAATAGCATTTCTTTAAACAAGCATAGTGTTTGGGCATCTGAGTTGTTTAGTCAGTTAAGCATCAGACTTCAGTTCAGGTCATGATCTCACAGTTCATGAGTTCAAGCCCAGCATCAGGTGACCTTGAGCCCTGCTTCGGGTGAGCCATGCTTCTCTCTCTCTTCCTCTCTCTCTCACTCTGCCCCCCCCCATTGGGATTCTCTTTCTCTCTCCCTCTCTCTGCCCCTCTCTCACTTGTGCCACCCCTTTCTCTCTCAAAAAAACATGTACAATATATAAGTCACATATATCCTCCAAAGAACTGTTCAAAATTCAAAATGGGCTCATAAATTGGGAGTCGAAAGATTACTGTAGAAATCTTGATTTAAGCACTCAGAGATGCAGTTTATTTTATTTTATTTTTGAGATGCAGCTTAAAAGCTTATTGGAAATATTCTTTTTCTTAATGTCTATTTATTTTTGAAAGAGAGACAGAGAGTGAGCAGGGGATGGACGGAGAGAGAGAGAGGGAGACACGGAATCCGAAGCAGGCTCCAGGTTCGGAGCTGTCAGCACAGAGCCGGAAGCGTGGCTGCAACCCACGAACCGCGAGATCATGACCTGAGCCGAAGCAGGACGCTTAACCGACTGAGCCACCCAGGCACCCCTGGAAATATTCTTAATGAGTAGTCCCACACACTAAAATTAAGGGTATTGGAAATAATTGGGAAAATGTTAATCCAAAGCTACATATCTAAGTACAGGTATTGAAACTCCATTAAAATTCTTTTCTTTTTAATGTTTATTTTTTGAGAGAGAAGAGTGTGCACAAGCAGGTGAGGCACAGAGAGAGAGAGAGAGACAGATAGACAGAGAAAGAGAATCTCAAGCTCTGCAGTACAGTACAGTACAGAGCCTGATGTGGGGCTTAATCCCTCAAACCATGATATCCTAACCTGAGACGAAATCAAGAGTCACTTAACCCACTTAACCCACTGAGCCACCCTGGCATCCCTTCATTAAAATTTATGTTAAATGTCTTTATATGCTAATATGGATGGTGTATGTGCACACATACATGGGTAACTCTTCCTAGATTCAGAACTCCTCGTCTTGATTCTGTTTTTATGCACTCCCATTTTAATGTCTCCTCCCATGAGTTTTGTAATATCTCTCTGTCTCTGTCTCTGTCTCTCTCTCTGTCTCTTTGTAGTAGGAGGGGAGCTTTATCACTGGTTTCTCTTACTCTCCAAACTTCCTAAATATCAAGATCTGGAAGATTCTATCTTTAGCTCCACTTTTGCTCTTGGAATTACATTAACTCCTATGATTTCAATTATCATCCAAATGCAGATGAATTCAAGTCTTTATAATTAACTTCTTTTTTGAGCTATAGATTCATATTTCTAATGGCCAACCTAGCATATCTACAGGAACATTTTTCTGTCACTTTTAACTTAGTATACCTAAACACTAGCTCATTTTCTTTTTTTTTTTTCCCCTAAAGCTTGGAGTTATACAGTATTCCTCCTTCTCTCTTGTGCTCCATAATTATTGTTTTCCATGTCAAGTAGTTTCTTCCTATACAGTGATTCATTAAGAGTGGTGTGGTAAAAAGAAAAAGAGTTTTAGAATAAACCATTAGATTCAAGCTCTAGCTCAATTAATTAATCCCATTGAACATGTGATTCCTTACCTATAAAACTGACAATAATAGGACTTTGCAGATTTATTTCAAATGTGAAATGAGATTATATAAAGTATATGACAATCAAAAATCTTTACTTTTTTTTTCCATGAGTTGTCTTCACCCTGATTCAGACTCTCATTTCTTTCCACAGTTCAAACTAATATTTATGCTTCCAATTTCCTATTCTCTAAACCATTCTATAAGAAACTGCTAGATTTGTGTTAATAAAACACAGCTCCATCCATATCTTACCTCTTCTAAAAGTCATTAAATAACTTTCCATTTTCTATTAGGTTGAATACAGACTTCTCACCTTGACAGTACAACATGGCCTCATTTTACCCTTCCCACCACATCTTCCTTTATACCAATAATACACCCTACTACTTATTCTTCTTTAAATATCCCTTGCTACCTCTTATCTCATGGTCTTTGTTTATTCATTTTTTCTCTCCATAATTCCTCTCTCCATCTTTACCTTGCAAACTCATAATAATCATCCTCTTCTGCTTCAATATATGATTTTCTCCCTCACTTGAAAATTATTTTGATTTGTTTCTTTCTTAATTTGATATATACCTCCTATAAAAGTCACAGCGAAAATGTAATGGAACATAGCCTCCACTCTCAGTGAGCTTATCCTTCAGTGGAGGTTTTCAATGAAATATGCAAGTGAATATCAATATATATGTTTAATTGTATTTATCCATGCATTTATTCGAGATACACACTAAGTGGATATTATACATCAAGTACTATGAAATTATTATTAAAAACTCTTGTGTCTCACACATTGTCAGGGTGCAGCATGGTACTATACAAAGCTATCTATTTGGTTTGTTTAGATATGAAATAAGAGACTTTTCCTTTAATTAAAATAGAATGCCAGCTAAGAATCTTCAGATTATATAAGAATTATTTAATATAGGGGTCTCCTTAGTTTTCTGGCACTAATGTTTATAATTATTATTTGAGAATGGATTTGTATCGTCTACTGTTGTAGACAGCAGAGTTTTTAAACTGAGTGTTTAAACTGTGGTAAAATAAACATAATGGAATATACCATTTTAGGCATTTTTTAAAATGTATTGTTCAGTGGCATTAAGTATATTCACAGTGCTTTGCAATTCATGCCACCATCTTTCTCCAGAACATTTTTCATCTTTCAAAACCTAAACTGTACTCATTAAACAATAATTTCCTATTTCCTCATTCTCCAGCCTCTGGAAACCACCAATCAACTTTCCATTTCTATGAGTTTAACTACTGTAGGTACCTCATATGAGTGGAATCATACAGTATTTGTCTTTCTGTGACTGGCTTATTCATGTAGCATAATGTCTTCAAAATTCATCCCGCCTGTAGCATGTGTCAGAAGTTCCTTAGTTTTTAAGGCTGAATAATATTCCACTGTGTGTGTGTGTGTGTGTGTGTGTGTGTGTGTGTGTATATATATATATATATATATATATATCACATTTTGTTTATCAGTTCATCTGTTGCTTGACAACTAGGTTGCTTCTACTTTTTGGATATTGTGAATAATTCTTATATGAACACGTGTGTACAAATATCTGTTCAAGTCCATGCTTTCAGTGTTTTTTTGAGAATATACCGTGATGTGGAATTGCTGGATCATATATTTGGTAAATATATTTTTAATTTTTTGAAAACCATCATAGTATTTTCCCATTGGCCACACCACTTTATATTTCCCAAAACAGTGCACAGGATTCAACTTTCTCTACATCTTCATCAACTTGCTTTTTCCTGTGCTTTTGCTTCTTGTTATTGTTGTTTTGTATTTTGTATTTTTTTAAATCAATGTTTATTTATTTTTAAGAGAGAGGGAGAGACAGAACATGAGCAGGGGAGGGGCAGAGAAAGAGAGAGAGAGAGAGAGAGAGAGAGAGAGAGAGAGAGAATCTGAAGCAGACTCCAGGTTCTGAGTTTTCAGCACAGAGCCCAATGCAGGGCTCAAACTCACGAAACAAACTGTGAGATCATGACCTGAGCTTAAGTCGGACGCTTAACCAACTGAGCCACTTAGGCATCCCATGTTTTGCATTTTTTTTTATAAAGCAATCCTAGGGACACTTGGGTGGCTCAGCCAGTTAAGTGTCCAAGTCTTGGTTTCAGCTCAGGTCATGATCTCACAGTTCATGAGATTGAGCCCTGCATCAGGATCTGTACTGACAGCACAGAGCTTGCTTGGAATTCTCTTCATCCTCTCTCTGCCCCTCCCCACTCACTCTCTCTCTCTCAAAATAAATTAATAAACTAAAAAAATGAAAAAAGATAAAAAATAGCGATCCTAACAGATGTTAAGTGGTATCTCATTGTTGTTTTGATTTGCATTTCCCAAATGGTTAATGATGTTGAACATCTCTTTACGTGCTTATTGATGATTTATGTATCTTCTTTGAAGAAATGTCAAGTCCTTTGTCCATTTAGAAATTCAAGTTGTTTCTTTTGTTGTTGTTTACTCATGGGAATTCTTTATATATTCTGGATATTAATCCTTTATCTAACACATAATATGCAAATAGTTTCTCCCATTCCATGAGTTTCCTTTTCACTTTATTTGTAATTCCCCCCTCAATTCACAGATTTTAATTTGACAAGTTATAATTTATCTATTTGAATTTTTGTGCCCTGTGCTTTTTGGTGCCATATCTAAGAAATTATTGTCCAATCTAATGTCATAAAGCCATTCCTCTATGTTTTCTTCTATGAGCTTTATAGCTCTAAATCTTACATTTATATCGTTGAACCATTTTGAATTATCTTTGTATACAGTGTAAAGTAAAGGCATAATATCATTCATTGGCATGAGGTTATCCAAGTTTCCCAGCACCATTTGTTAAAAGGAATTATCCCTCTATTGAATGGTTTTGACTCCCTTCTCAAAAATAATTTAATTATGCATGCAAGGGTTTATTTATGGGCTCTCTATTCTATTCTATTTGTCTATATGTCTGTCTTTATATCATTGCCATGCTCTTTGGTTACTGTAGGTTTGTATTAGGTTTTGAATTTAGGAAGTCTGAGACCTTCAAGTTTGTTCTTTTCCAAAATGTTTTTATCTATTCAAAAAGTCTCTCTTAAAATATGAATTAATTATGAATTTTTATAGTTCTGAAAAAAATGTCTTTAGGATTTTGATGGAGATTGCATTGACCCTGTAGTTCATGTTGGGTGTACTGATATGTTAGCAATATTAAATCTTCCAGTCCATGAGCATGGGATATCTTTTCATGTAAAGATGTTTTTGTTCATTTATTTTAGCCATATTTTGTGGTTTTCAATGTAAAATTCATAGTCCTCCTTAGTTAGGTTTATTGCTAGATATTTATTTTTAAGCTATCATAAATGAAATTATTTTGAAGGGGTGGTGAGAGAAAAGTTAAAATTGTTTTATTAATTTCCTTTTGGATTGTCATTGTCAGTGTATAGAAGGAAACTTATTGTTGCATGTTGATTACAAATACTGTAATTTTTAAAGTTGGTTTCTTAGTAATAATTTTTTTGTGTGTGTGGAATCTTTAAACTTTTCTCCATATAAGACTATGTCACCAGTGGACAAAGATATTTTCTTCCTTTCCTACTTGGGTTCGCATGTGCGTGTGTGTGTGTGTGTGTGTGTGCGCACAATTTTTCTATCAAGGACTTCCAGTACTATGTTGAGTAGAAAGGCAAAAAGTGGACATGATTGTTTTCTTCTTGAACAGGAAAAACTTTCAATAACCATTGATATGATGTTAACTGTGGGATTTTCATAATGCCTTTTATCACTTTGTGGAAGTTTCCTTCTTTTCCTAGTTTGCTAAATGTTTCTTTTTTTATCACAAAGGGTGTTTAATTTTATCAAATGATTTTTCCATTAATTGAGTACTTATGTGTTTTTTCCTATATTATGTTAATTTGGGGTATTACATTGATTCATTTTGATATATTGAACCAACCTTGCATTCTAAAAATAAATCCCACTTGATAATGGTGCATAATCAATTTAGTGTGCTATTGAATTCTGTTTGCTAGTATTATCTTGAATATTTTTGCATATATATTCATAATATTTGTGTACAGATTTATTTTCTTATAATTTGTGTTAGTGTCTCCCTGGCTATGGAATCAGGATAATGCTGGATGCCTGGAATGAGTTTGGAAGTGTTCTGTCTTCAATATTTTAGAAGATTTTAAGAAGGATTGTTATTAATTTTTCAAATATGTGGTAGAATTCTCTAGTGAAGTTATGTGGTCCAGGGCTCTTCCTTGTAGGGAATTTTTGATTACTAATTCAATTGCTTCTTACTATTTATCAGTGAGTTCATATTTTATATTTCTTCATGATTCATTCTGCTCAGGTTATGTGTTTCTGGGGATTTGCCCATTTCATTTGGCTATTCAAAAGCTGGCATATAATTGTAATAACTGATAGTAATTATATGGTTTTATTTCTGTAAATCAGTAATGTCCTCTTTTATTTTATAATTTTAGTTATTTGAGTCTTCTCTCTTCTTTGTCAATGCAACTAAAGGTTAATCAACTTTGTTGATGTTTTTGAAGAATCAACTCTTGGTTTAATTGGATTTATCAATTGTTTTTTTATTTTCAATTTTGTTTATATCTGTGTTAATGTTTATTACTCCCTTCCTTCTCCTTAGTTTTGGTTTATTCTTTTGTTATTTAAGGAATAAACTTGGCTCTTTTGATTTGGCATCATTTTTCTTTTTTAATGTAAGCATTTATAACTATGAATAACCTTGTAAATAACCGTCTACTACTGCTTATACCGCATCCAATAAGTTTAGGTATTTTGAGATTTCATTTTCACTAACTAAATGTATTTTCTTTTTCTTTTTTTCTTTTCAACCTGTGTGTGTGTGTGTGTGTGTGTGTGTGCGTGTGTTAATACAAGTTAGTTAACATATATTGTAATAATGTTTTGAGGACTAGAAGTTAGTGATTCATCACTTGCACATAACATCCAGTGATCATCCCAATGAGAGTCTTCCTTAATACCCACCAAACATTTAGCCCATCCCCCACCCAAAACCCCTCCATCAACCCTCAGTTTGTTCTCTGTATTTAAGAGTCTCTAATGGTTCACCTTTCTCTCTGTTTTTATATTATTTTTCCTTCCTTTCCCCTATTGTCATCTGTTTTGTTTCTTAAATTCCAAATATGACTGAAATCATATTGCATTTACCTTTCTCTGAATTCACTTAACATAATACATTCTAATATCATTGACGTTGCTGCAAATGACAAGATTTCATTCTTTTAGATTGCTGAGTAATATGCCTTTGCATGCATACACACACACACACACACACACACACACACACACACATATAATCACCTTCTTTATCCATATCCAAAAGGACATTTGGTCTATTTCCATAATTTGGCTATTGTTGGTAGTGCTGCTATAATCATTGGGGTGCATGTGCCCCCTAGAATCAGCATTTTTATCCTTTGGATAAATACCTAGTAGTGCAATTGCTGGGTCACAGTGTAGTTCTATTTTTAAATCTTTAAGGAACCTCCATAAAGTTTTCCAGAGTGGTTGCACCAGTTTGCATTTCTACCAACAGTACTAAATGGTTCCCCTTTCTCCACACCCTCTCCAACATATGTGTTTTGTGAGTTGTTAATTTAGGCCATTCTGGCAGATGTGAAGTGGTATATTATTGTGGTTTTGATTTGTATTTCCTTATGATAAGTGATACTGAACATCTTTTCATGTGTGTGTTAGCCATCCAGGTATCTTTTTTGGAGAAGTGTCTGTTAATGTCTTTTGACTATTTCTTCATTGGATTAGTTTTTGGGTATTGAGATTGATAAATTCTTTATAGATTTTTGACACTAACCCTTTATCCGATATATCATTTGCAAGCATCTTCTCCCATTCCATTAGTTGACTTTTAGTTTTGTTGATTACTTAATTTGCTGTGCAGAAACTTTTTATCTTGATGAGGTCCCAATAGGTCATTTTTACTTCTGTTTCCCTCGCCTTGGGAGACATATCTATTAAGAAGTTGCTAAGACCAAGGTCAAAGAGACTTGCCTGTTTTCTCCACTAGGATTTTGATTGTTTCCTGTCTTACATTTATATCTTTCATCCATTTGAATTTACTTTTGTGTATGGTGTAAGAAAGTGGTCCAGCTTCATTCTTCTGCATGTTGCTGTCCAGTTTTCTCAAAATCATTTGCAGAAGAGAATGTCTTTTTTAAATTGGATATTTTTTCCTGCTTTGTAGAAGATTAGTTTCTCATATATTTCTTGGTCCATTTATGAGTTCTCTATTCTATTCTATTGATCTATGTGTCTGTTTTTGTGCCAGTACCATACTTTCTTGATGATTATAGCTATGTAATAAAGCTTGATGTCAAGAATTGTGATGCCTCCAGCTTTGGATTTCTTTTTCAACATTACTTTTGCTATTTTGAGTCTTTTGTGTTTCTGTACAAATTTTAGGGTTATTTTTTCTAGCTCTGTGAAGAGTGATGGTGTTATTTTGATTAGAATTGCATTGAATAAGTAGATTGCTTTGGGTTGTACAGATATTTTAACAATATTTGTGTATCCAATCCATGGGCATGGAATATTTCTTTTTTCCATGTCTTTCTGTCTTCTTCAATTTCTTTCATAAGCTTCCTATAATTTTCAGCATACAGATCTTTCACCTGTTTGGTTAGGTTTATTCCTAGGTATCCTATTTTTTTTCAGTGCAATTGATTCCTTGATTTCTCTTTCTGCTGCTTACTCATTGGTGTACAGAAATACAACTGATTTCTGTATATTGATTTTATATCCTGTAACTTTGCTGAATACATGTATAAGTTCTACCAGGTTTTTGGTGGAGTCTTTCAGGTATTCCTTAAATGAAAAGAGAAGTGTGAAATTTTGACTTCTTCCTTGCTAATTTGGATGCTTTTAAAGAAAATATTTCTGATTGCTGAGGCTAAGACTTCCAACGCTGTGTTTAGCAACAGTGGTGAAAGTGGACATTCCTGTTAGGGGGAAAGCTCTCAGTTTTCCCCATTGAGGATGATAGCCATGGGTCTTTTGTATTAGGTCTTTATGATGTTGAGGTATCTTCCTTCTATCCCTACTTTTTTGAGGGTTTTATCCGGAAAATATTCTGTATTTTTTCAAATGTTTTTTTCTGCTTCTATTGAGAGGATCATGTGGTTCTTATCCTTTCTTTTATTAATGAGATGTATAACATTGACTGATTTGTGAAAATTCAACCACCCCTGCACCCAGCAATAAATCTCACTTGTTTGCAGTGAATAATCCTTTTAATGTATTCTTGGATTTGTCTTGCTAGTATCTTGTTGAGAATTTTTGCATTCATGTTCATCAGGGAGATTAGTCTGACATTCTCCTTTTTAGTGGAGTGTTTGAATTTAGAATCAGTGCAATGCTGGCCTCATAGATGAGTCGGCAAGTGTTTGTTTGTTTGTTTGTTTGTTAGTTTCCATTTCTACTTTTTGGAATAGCTTTAGAATACGTATTAACTCTTCTTTAAATGTTTGGTAGAATTGCACTGGGAAGTCATCCAGCCTTGGACATTTGTTTGTTGGGACGTTATTTTTTTTATTTATTTATGATTCAATTTCATTGCTGGTTATGGATCTGTTCAAATGTTCAATTTCTTCCTATTTCAGTTTTGGTAGTTTATATATTTCTAGGAATTTGTCCATTTCTTCCAGATTGCCCAATTTTTTGGCACATAATTTCTGATAATATTTTCTTATAATTCTTTGTGTTTCTGTGGTGTTGTTTGTGATCTCTCTTCTTCATTCATGATTTATTTCATTCATTCCCTTTTTCTTTTCATAAATCTGGGTAAGTTATCATTATTTTTGTTAATTCTTTCCAAGAATCAGCTCCTGTTTTCATTGATCTGTTTTATCATTTTTTTGATATTATCATTGATTTATGTTCTAGTCTTTATCATTTCCCTTCTGCTTTTTTGAACTTTATTTGCTGTTCTTTTTCCAGTTCCTATAGGCATAAGGTTAGATTGTGTATTTAAGACATTTTTTTCCTTCTCTAGAAAGGCTTAGATTGCTATATACTTCCCTCTTATGACTTCCATTGCTGCATTCCAGAGGTTTTGGGCTGTTGTGCTTTCATTTTCATTTGCTTCGATGTTGATGTTTTATTTCTTATTTAGTTTCCTAGTTAATCCATTCATTCTTTAGTAGGATATTCTTTAGCATCCATATGTTTGTGTTCTTTCTAAATCTTTTCATGTGTTTGATTTCAAGTTTCATTGTGCTATGGTCTGAAAATATGCATGGTATGATATCTATCATGTTATACTTGTTGAGGGATTATTTGTGACCCATATGGGATTTATTCTAGAGAATGTTCCATGTGCAATTGAGAAGAATGTGTATTCTGCTGCTTTAGGATGAAATGTTTTTTTTTTATTTTTTATTTTTTTAAATTTTTTTTTAACGTTTTTATTTATTTTTGAGACAGGGAGAGACAGAGCATGAACAGGGGAGGGTCAGAGAGAGGGAGACACAGAATCCGAAACAGGCTCCAGGCTCTGAGCTGTCAGCACAGAGCTCGACGCGGGGCTCGAACTCACGGACCGCAAGATCATGACCTGAGCTGAAGTCGGCCGCTCAACCGACTGAGCCACCCAGGTGCCCCTAGGATGAAATGTTTTGAATATATCTGTTAAATCCATCCAGTCCGGTGTGTCATTCAAAGCCACTGTTTCCTTGTTGAATTTTTGTTTAGATGATCTTTCTGTAGGTGTATGTGGGATTTTAAAGTCCCCTACTCTTATGGTATTATTATAATGAGTTTCTTTACACTTGTGATTAATGTATTTGTACATTTGGGTGTATCAAGTTGGCAGCATAAGTATTTATAATTGTTAGATCTTCTCAATGGATAGAGCACTTAATTATTATATAATTCCATTCTTCATCTCTTGTTACAGTCTTTGTTTTAAAACCTAGTTTGTCTGAAAAAAGTATTATAAGTACGGCTACTCTGGCTTTCTTTTGAGGTACATTTTAGCATGATATATTGTTCTCCATCCCCTTACTTTCAGTCTGCGGGTGTCTTTAAGTCTAAAATGCATCTCTTGTAGGCAGTATTTCAATAGATCTTGTTTTTTTTTTTAATCCATCCTGAAACCTTATGTCTTTTGATTGTATATTTGTTCCATTTACATTTAGAATGATTATTGAAAGATATGAATGTAGTACCATTGTGTTGCCTGTAGAGTTGGTGTTTCTGGTAATGTTCTCTGGTCCTTTCGAGTGTTTGTTGGTTTTGGTATTTTTGTTTTTATTTTCCACTTAAAGAGCCCCCCTTAAAATTTCTTGCAAAGCTGGTTTAAGGATCACGAACTTCTTTAGTTTTTGTTTGCATGGGAAGCTTTTTAACTCTCTTTGTATTTTGAATGAGAGCCTTGCTGGATAAAGAATTCTTGGCCTCATAGTTTTCCAATTCAGCACATTGAATATATCCTGCCACTCCTTTCTATTCTGCTAAGTTTCTGTGGACAGTTCTGCTTAAAACCTGATCTGTCTTCCTTTTTAGTTTAAGGACTTTATTTCCCTTGTTGCTTTTAGCATTCTTTCCTTGTCTGTGTATTTTGTGAATCTGACTATGATATGCCTTGGTGATAGCCAGTTTTTGTTGAATCTAATGGGAGTTCTCTGTACTTCTTGTATTTTGATGTCTGTGTCCTTCCCCAGGTTAGGAAATTTTCCAGCTGTAATTTTCTCACATAAACCTTCTGCCACTTTTTCTCTCTCTTCCTCTTCTGGGATTCCTATGATTTAAATGTTATTCCTTTTAATAAGCCACTGAGTTATCTAAGTCTTATATCATTATCTTTTGCCTTTGTTTCCCTCCTTTTTTCTGCTTCATTATTTCCCATAATTTTATCTTCTATCTCACTGATTCACTGCTATGTTTGATCCATCCTTGCCCTAATGACATCCATTTGGGATTGCATCTCAGTTATAGCATTTTTAATTTTGGCTATGACTAGATTTTTTTCTTCCATCTCCACAGAAAAGGATTCTCTGGTGTCTTCTATGCTTTTATCAACCCTAGGTAGTATTCTTATAATTATAGTTTTAAATTCTAATTCAGACATCTTACTTATATCTGTGTTGATTTAATCACTGGCCCTCATTTCTTCTTGTTCTTTCTTTTGGGGTGAATTTTTTTCTCATTTTGGAGGAAGAAAATTTAATAAAATAAAAAATTAAAATTAAAAACAAAACAAAAACAAATAAAAGAAGTTAGATTCTAGGTGTGTTTCAGTCTGCTTGTTGAAAGAAGCTTGATAGTATAGAGGAAAATGAGAAAGTTAAAAAAAAAGTTAAAAATTTCAAAAAGTAAATAATAAATTACAATAAAATGAATAAAATAAATTTAAAAATTAAACACATTTAAAAAGTAAAAATAATAATAATAAAAGAATTTGTCTCTCTGTATCCATGAAAAAAAACAAAAAAAAGCAACCTAAGAAAAACAGAAGCAAAGAAAACAAATAAATAAAAGGAATCAGCAATGAATGAATGAAACTTGAATGAATCTACATCCAGTTTCCGCTAGAAATGAAACTTTGAAGCACGCTGTAGTCTATAGACTAATAAGCAGGTAAAAAGGATCTGTGTTGGTCTGGGGTATGTTACTAAAGGGTGCAGTTGGTGGGGCTTGGTGTGACAGCTCTGTTCCCCATTTGGTGGTGCTGCATAGCTTACTGTGGTCGATTGCACACTATAAGTGAAAATGGCTTCACCAAACTCCCTAGTTTCTTGCACAGGAACCCTGTGCCCACAATGACCCATGATCAAGAAACCCTCCTTTGTTTCCGGCTTCTGATTCCCACCTCTACCCTTTCTGTGTCCAAGCTGTCTGCCTGCCAGATGGTACCTCCCTCCAGAGTTTTATATTAGATGGGACTGTGCTTCAAAACCCCACACTTCAGAGACCCCAGTGGCTTGGACCTGCACCAATACTCTGGAGGAGTGTCTCACCAAGGAATGGCTGGGTGCCAGCTTGTCCCTGAAAAGGTTTGTGTGATTGCTCCATGGCAGAGGCCCAGAGTTTATGGCAAATCACAACACACAGCTGGCACCAGGTTTTGCTGCCCTCCAAGGTTTTTGTTCCAATATCAACAAATGTGGCTGCCTTCTGGGGTCTGCCAGGACTTTTGCTCATGGGAAAGCTGTATGGCTTGTATCAAATGCACTTTAATCAGGAGAACCACTTCTCCCTTTGTGACACACGGACCCCTCAGATCACACTGCCTGTTCCTGAGGATTCACCCTACTTCCTTACCAGAGCACCACCATCCACTGAGCTCTGAACCTTCAAACTCTGCACTTCAGTATTTACAGAATCCTGGTGGTATTGAAAACCTGTCCTCTCCCCATCAATTTTTGTAAGGAAAAGACTTTTTGTCCAGTACCTTGTGATTGTTTTTACTCTTTCTCTCTCTCTTTTTCTCCAGCTGCTTTCGGGGGGGAGTGCTTTTCTTGTGTGATCCAGATGTGCTGCACTCTCCCCCTTTCTCTTTCTCTCACTGCCCTCTCTCCACAAAAACAGCTCCATACTGTCTGCAGCTCCACAGCTTTTCTCTTCCACAATTCACTCTCCACACCATGTACCTGCCAAGTTCTCTGGCTTCAATTATGTAGATTGTTGCATTAATCTTCATATCAATTTCCTTGGTGTTAAAAAAGGGTTAATGCTGATCTACCTATGTTTCAGTGATGAGACAAGCTCAGCGTCCCTATACTACTTCTGCCATCTTATATCCTCTCCAGATATTTTCTAATTACCCTTGTGATTTCAACTTTGCCCTATTAATTGCTTAAGAGTGTATAGTAATTTTCACAAATTTGTAGATGTTCTGATATTCCTTCTGATACTGATTACTAATTTCATGTCATTGAAAATAGAAAAAAAATATTTGTATGATTTCAATCTTTAAAATTTAGGAAGAGCTCAGTGTCCCCGTCTAGAGAAATAAAAAATAAAATAATAAAATAAAATAAAATAAAATAAAACAAAAATTAGGAGGAGCCTGGCTGATTCACTCAGAGGAGCAAGCAACTCTTGATATCACGGTCATGAGTTCAAGCCCCAAATTGTATGTAGAAATTTCTTAAATAAATAACTTTAAAAAATAACATAAAGTTTATTAAGACATTTTGCAATCCAAGATATGGTTTAACCTTGAGAGTATTCCATGTACAATTGAAAAAAAACCTACATTTTTTTCTTATTTGGTGAATTGTTTTGTATATGTCTATTAGGTCTAATTTTTCTATAGTGTTGAAGACCTCCATTCCTCATTAAACTTACATCTAGTTGTTCTCTGGAATTTGATGTTGTATTGAAGTATCCTAATATTATAGATCCACCTACTTTTTCTTTCCATTCTATCAATTTGCTTTATATATTTATTTTTGGAGCTCTGGTTTTGTTGTTTCTATCTTTATAATTACTGTAAAATATTGATTAATTGACCTTTTTATCAGTATAACTTTTTTTTCTTTTTTAACAGCTTTGACTAAAAATCTATTTTGTTTGCCATAATATAGTGATGCCTGCTTTCTTTTGGTTGCAATTTACATGAAATATCTGTTTCCATTCTTGAATTTACTTGATCTTAAGTGAATTTCTTTCAGACACTATATAGTACAATTGTTTACAAAACTATATTCTGCCTGTCTATATATTTTGATTGGGGAGTTAAATCTGTTTACATTTAAAGTAATTATTGGGGCACCTGGGTGGCTCAGTATGCTAGGCATCTGACTCTTGGTTTTGTTTCAGATCATGATATAGCAGTTTTGTTAGTTTGAGCCCTGTACCAGGTTCTGCACTGGCTGCACAGAGCTTGCTTGGGATTCTTTCTTCCTCTCTTTGCCCTTCCCCCGCACTCTCTGTCTCTGTCTCTCTCAAAATAAATAAACTCTAAAAAAATGTTAAATAATAAAATAATTATTGATAGAGAAAAACTAAAACTTGTGCTTTGCTTTCTGTATATCTTACAATGTTTTTCTTCCTCAGTTACTCCATTACTGTTTTTATTTCGACTTAATTTTCTTGTAGTAAAATGTTTTAATTCCCTCCTCATTTCTATGTGATAAATATATATATATATATATATATATATATATATATATATATTTCTTTTCTGGTTACCACGCAGATTACATATAATAACGTAAAGTCAAAACAATTCATTGTAATCAGATACCATCTGATCACATCACAGAAAATTATTCAATTACATAGAAAACCTATTCTTTTACAACTATGATCCTATCTTTTTGTTATAGACATCAAAAATTACATTTTAATGTATTGTGTACCCATTACCACAGATTTATATTCTTTTATGTTTCAGACTCATAAATCCTATAGTAGAATAAAAAGTGAAATTATGAGCGAATATTATATTAATGCTTGTTTTTATATTTGCCATACATCTTCCTTTTTCTGCAGACATCATATTATTATCAGTTACTGTCTAGTATCTTTACTTTCAACTTGAAGGACTCCCTTCAATATTTCTTGTTGTGCAGGTCTAGTGGTAATAAACTCTCTTTGTATTTATCTGGGAATATCTTAATTTGTCCCTCATTTTTGAAGAACAGTTTTTCAGGACAAAGAATTCTTAAGCTAACTTTTTCCCCTAGTAATTTAAATATAGCATCTCAATATTTTTGATCCTACAAGGTTTCTGCTAAGGGACCACAGATAATCTGATTGATGATTATTTGTAATGTGATGAGGCACTCCTCTCTTGCTGTTTTCAAATGTTCTTTTACTTCTCTGACAGTTTGATTACAATGTGTTTTTTCTGGGTCTCTTTGGATTTATCCTTTTGCATTTCATTTAGCTACTTGTATTTTATTTATTTATTTATATTTTATTGAAGTGTTATATTTGCTTCAGATATACACCATAATGATTCAATAATTCTACACATCACTCAGTGTTTCCCATAAGTGCAGTCATCATCAGTCACCAAACATTATTACAATCATATTGACTATATCCCTTTGCTATACTTTAAATCTGTATGATCTACTTATTTGACAACTTCAATTTTGTACCTCTTGACCCACTTTATTCACCCACCCCCCCAACCCACCTACCTTCTGGCAACCACCAATTCTATGTATTTAAAGATCTGTTCCATCGTCTGTCTTATTTTTTCTTCATTTGAGTATAGTTGATACATAATGTTACATTAGTTTCAGGTGTATAAAATCATGATGTAACAACTTCTCTATATGTTGTGCTATGACCACCAAAACTGCAGCTCCATCTGTCACCATACAATGCTATTACAATATCATTGACTATATTCCCTATGTTGTGCTTTTTATTCCTGTGACTTATTCATTTCATAATTGGAAGCCTGTATCTCCAACCCCCCTTCACTTATTTGCCCATTCCCCACACCTTTCCCCTCTTAGAAGCAATCAGTTTTTTCTCTGTATGGATAGATCTGATCCTGCTTTCCGTTTTTATTCTATTTTTTTAATTCCACATATAAATGAAATCATATGGTATTTGTCTTTGTCTCACTGACTTATTTAATTTAGCATTATACCCTCCAGATCCATTCATGTTGTTGCAAGTGGCAAGAATTTATTTTTATTTTTATTTTTTTTATGACAGAGAGAGCCTGAGCAGGGGAAAGGGCCAGAAGTAGAGAGAGACTCTTAAGCAGGCTCCACACTCAGTGCAGAACTGAATTTGGGGCTTGATCCTACAACAAGATCAAGACCTGAGCCAAAATCAAGAGTCAGACACCCAACCAATTGAGCCACCGAAGAGCCCCAAGATTACATTATATGTTTATTGCTAAAGAATATTCCATTGTATATATATATAATTTATTCTTTATCTATTCCTTTATCAATGGACACTTGGTTCTGTGCCTTTATACCATTTGAACTATGGTAAAAGGCACACTCTAATATAACCACATATAGATCATTAAATTTGAACTTGGATGGTTCTTTGAGGCTTTCCAAGAATGTGTTTAAAGAGTATGTATATTTGAGGCACTTGGGTGGCTCTGTCAGTTAAGCATCTAACTTTTTATTTTGGCTCAGGTCATGATCTCACAGTTGTGGGAGTGAGCCCCACCATCAGGCTCTGTGGTGACAGTGCAGAGCTTGCTTAGGATTCTCTCTCTCTCTCTCTCTCTCTCTCTCCCTCTGCTTCTGTCCCACTCATGTGCTTGCTCTCTCTCTCTCTCTCTCAAAATAAATATTAAAAAAATAAACATTTATAAAAGAATATGTATGTTTTATTTTTTAAAGTATATTGACAAATAGCCTTCCAAAGAGGCTACTAATACTAACACTCTCACCAATATTTTAACATAATGTTTTCCATTCTTTCTCACAGCAAAATTGTTATAAAATAGTTTTACAGCAAAAGGAATCTCAAGGGTTTATTTTCTGATGTCTGTTTTACTGCTCTTCAGAAAAACACAGTAAACTCCAATATTGCCCTTAAAATTAAATAAAATCAGACAAAAGAATCTTCTGTGATGTCAGCATTATGGTGATCAAGAAGCTCCAGACATTCATTCTCCCATGAAATCAGCAAATAAAGAACTAAGAACTGATTAAACACCTTTGTGTGAACTCTGGGAACAAGTAAAAGATATGCAGCAACAAAGCACATGACTAACCAAAAAAAAAAAGCCATATTCAAATCAGTAAGAAATTTCATGGCATTTATGCTCACTCTCATACCACCACTTCACAAAGTAACATGGAAAAATTGGAAGAAAACAAATTATGTCTTGATTTCCTCTTCAAGATACAAGAAAAAGAGTGGAAAATATTTGCCACATTCTAGCAATTTGTCTGTAGACCACCTAGAAACTGTTTTCAATATTGCTTAATTTAGAACTCAGTTGAAACTGTCAGTAAAGTTTGGCTCTCATGTTATAAGCCCCAAAAGTTAGTGGCATGCATCACAGCACATGAAAATTATGGAGGGATTGCAGACCCATGGACATCTTGTGTAAGAGATTAAGAACAAAAAATAGAATACCCAAGATTCCAACAAGCAAGGGTGAGACATATAGAAATCAATACATATATAAGCATCCATACATATAATAAATTAGAGTAAAAAGCACCCATGGAAGCCCAAAGAAAATGTATGTGCAGAACAGGTCTGACAAAGACCTCAAACCTTAATGGTGGGATGATTAGTAAAATACTTTCCCACGTGGAAACATTACACAAAGTTTTGGAAAGATGGCTGTTTTTCCAACTGCCCATTTTTGGCCAAATATCAGAAGAAATACAACGAAACATGGAAACATAGCCTATTCAAAAGGAATAAAATAAATATACAGAAACTGACCTTAAAGCACCACAAGTTTCACATTTTGTAGACAAATATTTTAAACAATTTTCCTAAATATCTTCAAGTAACTTAAAAGGAAAACAAAAAAAGAACTAAAGGAAATCAGAAAAATCATATATGAATGAGATGATAATATCAACAATTATATAGAAATTATAAAAAGAATCAAATAAATTCTGGAGCTGAGACTATAATCCTGAATTGAAAAATTCACTAGAAACATTCAACATCAGACACGAATCAGTATAACACTCTGTGAATTTGAACAGAGGTAATATGAAATTATCAAATCAGAGAAACACAAAGGAAAAAATGAAAAACAGTGAATGCAGCCTTAGAATATTATTAAATATCATCAAAAAACCCCAATGTTTGTGTAACTGAAATCCCAGAAGAAGAAATAAAACAAGAAGCAGAGAGCATGTTTGAAGATATAATGGTAGAAAACTCCCTAAATTTGGGGAATGATATAGAGTTAAAATACAAGTAGCTGTACAACAATTAAAACATTCAACAAAGTAGGGGTTATACCTCAACATAATGAAGGTCATATATGGAAACCCACAGTTAGCATCATAGTCAGTGGTGAAAAACTGACCACTTTTTCTCTAATATTTGGAATAAGACAAGAATATCCACCCTCACCACTTTTATTTAACATAGTACTGGAAGTCATAGCCACAGCAATCAGAAAAAAAGAAATAAAAAGCATCCAAATTGGTAAGGAAAAAGTAAAACTCACTCTCTGCAGATGACATTATGTTATATACAGCAAACCTTAAAGACACCAACAAAAAAACTACTAGAAGAGATGCATGAATTTAGTAAAATCACAAGATATGAAATCAATAAACAGAAATCTGTTGCTTTTCTATAGACTACTAATGAAGTAGCAGAAAAGAAATTAAGAAAACAATCCAATTTTCCATTGCAGTACAAACAATAAAATACCTAAGAGTAAACATAACTGAGGAGGTGAAAGACCTGTATTCTGAAAACTATAAACATTGATGAAAGAAGCTGAAGATGATACAAACAAATGAAAAGATATCCCATGCTTATGGATTGGGAGAACGGATATTGTTAAAATGTCCATACTACCCAAAGTAATGTACACATTTAATGCAATTCTATTAATATATCAACATTTTTCACAAAACTGGAACATATAATACTAAAATTTCTATGGAACCATACACACACACACACACACACACACACAACAAAATGAACCAAAAAAAGTAAAGAAAAGAAAAGAAAAGAAAAGACAAGAAAAGGAAAGAAAAGAAAAGAAAAGAAAAGAACTCAAATAGCCAAAGCAATCTTGAAAAAGAACAGAACTGGAAGTATCATGATCCAAAATTTCAAGATGCACTACAAACTGTAGTAATCAAAACAATATAGGACTGGCACAAAAATAGACACATATATCAATAGAACAGAACAGAAAGCCCAGAAGTAAACCCACAATGATATGGTCAATAACTGTATGACAAAAAAAAAAAAAGGCAAGAATATGCAATGGGATAAAACCATTTGTAGACAAATGGTTTGGGGAAAACAGGACAGCTGCATGCATGAGAATGAAAGTGGACCACTTTCTTATACCATACAAAAAATATATTTAAAATGAATTAAAGACCTATATGTGAGACCTGAAGCCATAAAACTCCTACAGGAAAACATAGGCTTTAATCTCTTTGACATCACATGTAGAAACATTTTTCTAGATATGTTTCCTTTACCAAGGGAAACAAAAGCAAAAATACACTGTTGTGACTATAGCAAAAAAAAGATTTTGCATCAACAAACATAAAATAGATCGCACTGAATGGGAGAAGACATTTGCAAATGATATATCCAAGAAGCAGTTAATATGCAAAATATATAAAGAACTTCTACAACTCATCACCTAAAAACCCATAAATATTCTTTTTTTCAAAAAAATATTCTTATTAAAAATGGGCAGAGGACCTGAATAGACATTTTTCTAAAGAAAACAAGCATACAAATGGGCAATAGGCACATGAAAATATGCTCAATATCATCAGAGAAATGCAAATCAAAGCCACAATGAGATATCCCTTTATACCAGTCAGAATGACCAGAATCAAAAATACAAGAAATATCAAGTACAAGTAAGGATGTGGGGAAAAAGAAACTCTAGTGCCTTGTTGGTGAAAATATAAACTGGCATAGCCACTATGGGAAGAGGTATGGAATTTTGTTAAAAAAAAATTAAAATAGAAACACCATATAATCCAATAATTCCACTACTGGGTTTTTACACAAAGAAAAAAAACACTAATTCAAAATGACATATGCACCTATATGTTTATTACAGCATTATTTATAATAGCCAAGATACAGAAGCAGCCAATGTCCATTAATAAAGGAATAGATAAATAAGATGATACACACACACACACACACACACACACACAGAGTGGGATATTACTCAGCCATAAAACAGTGAAATCTTTCCATTTGCAACAACATGGTTGGATCTAGAGGGCATAATGTTAAGTGAAATAAGTCAGTCAGAGAAAGAAAAGTACCATATTATTTCACTCATGTGCAGAATTTAAGAAACAAAACAGAAGAACATAGGGAAAAAATAGAGGCAAACCAGGAAATAGATTCTTAACTATACAGAACAAACTGTTACTGGAGAGGAGGGTAGTGAGGGGAAGGGTCAAATAGGTGATGGGTATTCAAGATGGCACTTGTGATGAGCACTGGGTGTTGTATGTAAGTGAGGAATCACTAAATTCTACACTTTAAACCAAATTACACTGTATGTTAACTAACGGGAATTTAAATAAAAACTTAAAAAAATAAATAAAGCCATGTGCAGAAGCAAAGAAAGAAAGAAAGAAAGAGAAAAATAAGACTTAAATATACAGAAGAAACTGGTGACTGCCAGAGTGGAGGTGCGTGAGGTAATGTGTGAAATTATCGAAGAGTATTAAGAGTACACTTATCATGATGAACACTGAGCAATGTATAGAATTGATGATTCACTATCTTGTACACCCAAAACTAATAAAACACTTTATATTAGTTATACTGGAATTTAAAAATAAATATAAACAAACAAATAAACCAAAACAAAAACTTCATGAGGCTAGAAGTGGGCACTGAGAGAACTGATACTTGGCTTATCTAGTACCTCTTATAAACCTATTTCTCTTCATATTTGGTATATATTAAGAGACACAGCAGTTTACCTAAATTTATTTTATAATAAACCATATGGTGTATAATTACAATTATGGTGCAAGTTCCCATGCAAATATAAAATAATCTTTTATTTTTGTCAACACTTATCAGAAAAGAAGGACTTACACATTCTCATACATTACCAATAAAATACTACTACTACAACTACTACTGCTAGCAACAACAATAATGTCTATTTACTGAGTGTCAGTTATAATAAACACAATATTCACGGTCTGTAAGTTAAATTTTATCCCCATTTTCAGATATGGAAACTAAGACTCAAAAAGATTTCAAAACTGTACAATATTACATAGCTAATAAATGAATGGTTGAGTGTCAAGCCAAGATCTATGTCATCCTAAGGCTCCCTTCTTTATAGTATTCCACAATACCATTTATATACTTATACTTCACATTTAATTTATAGGATGTTAGAATCTTTGTGTTGTCTTCTAAACAGTTTCAATTTAAACTGGAACACATAAAATATATATTTATTCTAAAGAAAATGTTAGAAAGATAAATTTCAGACAATAGTTCTATAATTTCTATTCTATAATTTCAGAAAATATTAACATCTGTAAGCTTCTTAAATCATTTATTAAACTGCTAAAATGTAAGGATTACAAATTATTTACCTGTAAATATCACTTTTAGGTCAAGATATTTTAAGGGAGGAAGAGAAAGAATTTCTGGATTGCCTGGCTTAGAAGTCATTTAAGAAGTACATTAGTTTCATTGGCAGACCTACTAATTTTAGCAATTTTAAATCCTTTAATTTTAGTACTTGTTTCAGAGAGCTCTTGAAACTGTATCATTTACTTTTCTCTAAAAAAAATCTTATCAAGGCACCTGGGTGGCTCAGTTGGTTATGCACCCAACTCTTAAGACTCTTGATTTAAACTCAAGTCATGATCTCACAGTTCCTAGGTTCCAGCCCTGTATCTGGCTCCATGAAAACAGTGCTGAGTCGGCTTAGGATCCTCTCTTTCTGCCCTCTTCCACTCATGTGCACATACCTGCACACTATTTCTAAATAAATAAATAAACTTTAAGAAAAAAATCTTATCTGTGGATATTTTTGTTTTTATTTTTTAAGTTTATTTATTTATTTATTTATTTATTTTGAGAGAGAGAGAGAGAGAGAATGCAAGTGGGGAAGGGGCATAGAGCCAGAGGGAGAGAGAATCCCCAGCAGGCTCCACTCCACAAGCACAGAACCCAATGTAGGTCTCAAACCCACAAACTGTGAGATCATGACCTGAGCCAAAGTTGGACACTTAAACAAATGAGCCACCCAGGTGCCCCTCTATGGAGATTTTTAAACTTAAAAACCTATTTCTGCACCACCTGATTTCAGATAAGACATATGAAAGCAGGGAATGATTTTTTTTAATATGAAATTTATTATCAAATTGGTTTCCATACAACACCCAGTGTTCCTCTCAACAGGTGCCTTCCTCAATGCCCATCACCCACTTTCCCCTCCCTCCCACCCCCATCCACCCTCAGCTTATTCTCAGTTTTTAAGAGTCTCTTATGGTTTGTCTCCCTCCCTCTCTTTTTTTTTCCTTCCCCTCCCCCATGGTCTTCTGTTGAGTTTCTCAGGATCCACCTGACAGTGAAAACATATGGTATCTGTCTTTCTCTGTATGACTTACTTCACTTAGCATAACACTCTCCGGTTCCATCCACGTTGCTACAAAAGGCCATATTTCATTCTTTCTCATTGCCAAGTAGTATTCCATTGTGTGTATAAACCCCAATTCCTTTATCCATTCATCAGTTGATGGACATTTAGGCTCTTTCCATCGTTTGGCTATTGTTGAAATAATATATCCAGATTGATAATAAAGTGTTTTGAATTTTATTTATTTTTAGACTCCTGTACAAAATCTTTGATTTGTAGTGTACTTGTAAAACAGGAACTACAAGAAAAAGTAGAAGCAAAATGGGTTGTGTCTTAATTTACTTGTGTTGGATGGTTTTATTACAATTTACATATATGTTTTATTTGAATACTTTGGCGATGCAATATTCTTGGTTCTTTTTTCAGAGTCATACTATTACCACACCCAAACTAGAGATGTTGATGAGTGGCAGAAGTAGAAATGTTAAAATGAAGTTCACACTCTCTCAGAAACCTAAGAACACTGTATTCAAAGTTGTACATATAATACAATCCTTTAAGCCCATGTTTGACACTGAGAAACATAACACTGCTTTTTTTGTGCTAAAGATATTTTTCATATTTCTAAACCACTTATAAGATCAAGAGAATCTAATTATATATTTAATTCATATGTTGAAAATATTCAGGGCCTGGTATTATAGAAAGGAAACATAAGTCATATTTTTCAGAATGTTGTATGACAGAGTTAAAAGATACATGCAATTCATACATGGCACGTTTTTGAAAAAAATAATGTAATAATAAATTAATTCCAGTTCTCAGAGATGAATTAAGTTTGAAACCAAAATAGCAAAATATAGCTTTTAGACTGAGTTGAATATTTTGGGGAGATTTTTCTCCTCTATTTCACAGTACTTATGAATTTGGCACCTTGATATTTGGATAAGATAGTGTGTCCAGATGCAGTCAATAAGAATGGTGTTCAGGAGAACAAATGAAATAAGAGTCTCAGAAAACAAAGATCCAGCAATACAGACAGATAAATATATCTATGTTCACATTATCTATTACAATTGTCCTGTCAAACTTTATTAATTTGGAATTCACTAATTCAGAATTTGCAATACTTCAGGAACATTGTAGACTGATACTACTGAAAAAAGTTTACCACAATTACTCAAGAACAAAGTGAAATACTTACCAATTAAGAGAAGACACTACAAAGAGAGCAAAAGTCTCTAAAGGCCTGATACGCAAGGGAAGGCATTTTAGATTTCTTCCTAAGTCAAAATGACCATATATAAATTTTGTTCAAACCAAAAGTCTGATTTGTGGCCTGCCACACATGCAATGTGCATCTGCTTGTAAATGAGTAACCTAATGAAAAACTTGTCCTTGATATAGTTTTTTGAATTTAATTTAATTTAGTTTAAATGATTTGATTTAATTTAATTTAATTTAATTAATTTTAAATTCCAATAGAGCTTAACATACTGTGTTATATTAGTTTCAGGTGAACAATATAGTGATTCATAGTGATTCAATGATTCCATACAAAGCCCAGTGCTCATCACAACAAGAGCACCTCTTAATCTCCATCATCTATTTTAGTCATCCCCCCCCACCCACCACCCATCTGCTAACCATCAGTTTATTCTCTGTAGTTAAGAGTCTGTTTCTTATTTTCCACTTGCTCATTTTTTTGGTTCCTAAATTCCACACATGAGTGAAATCATATGATATTTGTTTTTCTCTGAATTATTTATCTTATCATTACTCTCTAGCTCCATCCATGTTGTTTCAAAGGGCAAGATTTAATTATTTTTTATGGTTGAATAGCATTCCATTGTGTGTATGTGTGTGTGTGTGTGTGTGTGTGTGTGTGTGTGTATACATACACCATCTTCTTTATCCACTCATTGATTGCTGAGCCCTTGGGTTGCTTTCATAATCTGGCTATTGTAAATAATGCTCCTATAAAATAAAGATGCATATATCCCTTTGGCTTAGCATTTTTGTATCTTTGGGTGAATACACAGTAGTGTGATCCATGGATCATTGGGTGGTTCTGTTTTACTTTTTGAGGAAACTTCCCACTGTTTTTCACAGTGGTTGTATCATTTTGCATTCCCACCAACAGTGCAAGAGTATTCCCCTTTCTCCATATCTTCGCCAACACCTGTTGTTTCTTTTATTTTTAATTTTAGTCATTAAAGGTGTGAGGTGGTATCTAATTGTAGTTTTTATTTGTAATTCCCTGATCAGTGATGTTGAGCATCTTTTAATGTGTCTGTTTTTCATCTGTATATATTCTTTGGAGAAATGTCTGTTCATGTCTTCTGCACATGTTTTAATTAGATTATTTGGCTTTTGGATGTTGAGTTGTATAAGTTCTTTTATATGTTTTGGATACTAACTGTTTACCAAATATGTCATTTGCAAATATCTTCTCCATTTCAGTAGGTTGTCTTGTAGTTTTGTTGAATGTTTACTTTGCTGTACAGAAGCATTTTATTTTGATATGATCCCAAAATTTTATTTTTGTTTTTGTTTCACTTGCCTCAGGAGACATATGGAGAAAAATGTTGCTATGACTGATTTCAGAAAACTTAGTGCCTGTGCTCTCCTCTAGGATTTTTATGGTTTCAGGTGTGTCACATTTAGGTCTTTGATGCATTTGGAATTTATTTTTGTGTATGGTGAAAAATGTGATCCAGCTTCACTTTTTGCATGTTGCTGTACAGTTTTCCCAACACAACCGTCTTTTTCCCATTGGATATTCTTTCTTACTATGTTGAAGATTAATTAATGGCATAATTATGGGTTTATTTTTTTGGGTTTTTTACCCTGTTCTCTTGATCTTGGTGTCTATTTTTGTACCAGTACCATACCGTTTTTATTACTACAGTTCTGTAATATAACTTGAAGTCTGGAATTGTGATACCCGAGCTTCCCTTTTCTTTGTCAAGGTTGCTATGGCTATTTGGAGTTTTTTGTAGTTCCATACAAATTTGAGGATTATTTGTTCTAGTTCTAGTACAAATGCCATTTGTATTTGATAAGCATTGCACTAAATTTGTAGATTCTTTTGGGTAGTATAGACATTTTAACAATATTGATTTTTCCAATCCATGAGCATGGAATGACTTTCTATTTCTTTGTGTCCTCTTCAATTTCTTTTGTCAGTGTTTTATAGTTTTTTAGAGTACAGATCTTTTACCTCTTTGGTTACATTTCCTGGGTATCTTTTTTTGGGTACAATTTTAAATTGGATTGATGCTTTAATTTCTTTTTTGGCTGCTTCATTATTAGTGTATGGAAATGCAACAGATTTTTGCACATTGATTTTGTATCCTATGACTATACTAAATTCATTTATCAGTTTTTTTGTAGATTCTAAGTTTTTCTACATATAGTATCATGAATTTGCAAATAGTGAACGTTTTTCTTCTCCTTTCCAGTTGGATGCCTTTTGTTTCTTTTTGTTCTTCAATTGCTGGGGCTAGGACTTCCAGTATGATGTTGAATAAAAGTGGTGAGAGTGAACATCTTTGTCTTGTTCCTGACCTTAGGGGGAAAGCTCTCAGTTTTTCACCATTGATTATCATGTTTACTGTGGGTTTTTCATTTAGGGCCTTTATTATGTTGAGGTATGTTCCCTCTAAACCTACTTTGGTGAAAGCTATAATCACGAAAGAATGTTGTACTTGGTAATATGCTTTTTCTGCATCTTTTGAGATGATCGTATAGTGTTTAGTTTTCTCTTATTGATGTGATGTATTACATTGATTGAATGACTGAATTGCCAATATTAAACCACACTTGCATCCTGAGGATATATCCCACTTGATTACGGTGAATGATTTTTTTTTAATGTATTGTTGTATTTGTTTTTCTAGTATTTTCTTGAGGATGTTTGTATCTATGTTCATCAGAGATATTTGCCTGCCATTTTGTGTGTGTCTGTGTGTGTGTGCACATGTGTGTGTGTTTATATGGTTTTGGTATCAGGGTAATTACTCCCTCATAGAATAAGTTTGGAAGTTTTCTTACTTCTATTTTTTTTAATACTTTGAGTAGAAGAGGTATTAACTCTTCTTTAAATGTGTGGTAGAACCTAAGCGCACTATAGGGGTGCCTGGGTGGCTCAATCAGTTAAGCATCTGACTTCAGCTCAGGTCATGACTTTAAGGTTCATGAGTTTGAGCCCTGTGTCAGACTCTATGTTGACAGCTTGGAGCCTGGAGCCTCCTTCAGATTCTGTGTCTCCCTCTCTCTGCCCCTCCCCTGCTTATACTTTCTCTTCTCTCTCTCTCTCTCAAAAAAAAAAACATTAAAAAGGTTTTAAATGTATGGTAGAATTCACCTATGAAACTATCTGGTCCTGAACTTTTGTTTGTTGGGGAGATTTTATTATTATTATTATTATGGATTCAATCTCTTTGCTCTTAATTGACCTGTTCAAATTTTCTATTTCTTCCTGCTTCAATTTTGTTAGGGTATGTATTTTAAGGAATTTATTTATTTTTTCTAGGTTGTCTACTTCTTTGGCATATAGGTTGCATAATATGCTCTTTCAATTGTGTATATTTCTGTGGTGTTGGATGTTATTTCTCCTCTTTCACTGATGATTTTCTTTGAGTCCTTTCTCTCTCTCTCTCTCTCTCTCTCTCTCTCTCTCTCTCGTCTAGTTAAATGCTTATCAATTTTCTAGATCTTTTCAAAAAACCCACTCCAGGTTTCTTTTATTGTATTTTTAGATTCTATATCTTTTATTTCTGCTCTAATCTTTATTATTTTCCTCTTTGAGATGGCTTTGGGTTTTGTTTGCTGTTCTTTTTCTAGCTCCTTTAGGTATAAAGTTAGGTTGTTTGAGATTTTTCTTGATTCTTGATTTCTTGAGGTAGGTCTGCATTCCTATATGTTTCCCTCTTATAACTGCTTTTGCTGCATCCCAGAGGTTTTAGACTGTTGTGTTTTCATTTTTTGTTGTTGTTTCTAAGTACATTTATATTTATTCTTTGACATATTTGTTGTTTAGTAGTATATTATTTAACCTCCAGGTATTTGTGTTTTTTACAGATTATTTCCGATGATTAGCTTCTAATTTCATAGTGTTTTGGTCCAACAAGATGCATGGTATGACTTAAATGGTTTGTTTGTTTGTTTGTTTTAATTTGTTAAGACTTGTTTTGTGACCTAATATATAATCTATTCTATAGAATGCACTGTGTGCACTTGAAAAGAATGGGTATTCTGTTTGGGATGGAATGTTCTCAATACATTTGTTAAATCCATCTGATCCAGTGTGTCATTCAAAGCCATTGTTTCCTTGTTGATTTTATGCTTGGATGATGTGTCTGTTGATGTATGTTAGGTTTTAAAGTTTCCTACAATTATTGTATTACTATCTATCAGTTCCTTTATGCTTGTCATTAGCCATTTTATGTATTTGGGTGCTCTGATATTGTGTACATATATATTTATAAATGTTCTGTCTTCTTGTTGGATTGTTACCTTTATTATTATATAGTGTTCTTCTTTGCCCTTTGTTACAGTCTTTTTTTTTTTTTTTTAAGTCTTGTTTGTCCAGTATAAGTATTGGTTTCTCTGGCTTTCTTGTGACATCCATTTGCATGATAAATGCTTCTCCATCTCCTCATTTTCAATCTACGTGTGTCTTTACATGCAAAATGGGTCTCTGGTAGCCATCCTATAGACGGGTCTTGATTTTTATCCATTCTGTTATTCTATGTATTTTGATTGCAGCATTTGTTCCATTTACATTCTCAATAAGTATTGATAGGTATGCATTTATTGCCATTTTGTTATTTTTTGTGGTTTTTTTCGTAGTTTTTCTCTGATACTTTCTTCTTTTTGTCTCTTTCATGGTTTCTTGGTTTCTTTGAAGATATACATGGATTTCTTACTCTATGGTTTGCATATATGTTACTGTTTTGTGACTTGTGACTTCCATTATGTTTATATATAACATCTTCATATAGCAGTCTATATTAAGCTAATGGTCACCTAATATTGAACTCATTCTTTACTTCTCTCCCCTCGGAATTTCAGATATTTGATATCATATTTTACATACTTTGATTTTGTGCTTCCTTTGACTGATTTTTTACAGATATATTTAATTTTTTGCTTTTGTGCTTCTCATTTTTCTTACTCTTACCTATGCCTTTTGTTTTCCCCTCAGAGAGTTTGCCTTATCCTTTCTTATATGGTTGACTTAGTGGCCATAAATCCTTTTAATATTTGTTTGTCTGTGAAGCTTTTCATCTCTTTAATTCTGAGCCTTGCCAGATACCCCAGAGAATTGCACTTTAAAAGCCAAACAGTTCCCAGAAAGTCAACAACCACCCTTCTAGGAACTCTAGAAGGCTGTATATACAACACATATGGAGCCTCTACTTGCATGTGCTTACTTAAATGTGAAAATTTAAGGATAACCTGACTCTCAGAAGACCCAACAGTGTTCATTTAAGATGTCTAAATTTATTTCTTGCATGCACAATTAGAGAAAGTCAGCTATAAGACTAAGCAACCAGAAACTAGGAAGCCATTTCATTCAGTCAAAGAAACCCTAGAATTTGGGATGAACAAATCTTCACAGCAGCACTCAGGCCTTCATTTGATTCATATGTTGTTGCAGAATTTGGCATCTTTAGACAAAAGCAGTTGTGTTAGTTTGGAAAATGGGAAATGACTAATTGATCTACAAATTATAATGCTATCTTGCAATTAGATTTGCTTTAATGAAAGCTATTTGGAAATTGGTCTATTGATATTAATTCTTTACAAATGTTAATGAAACAAAGGCTAGATTTTGCTGGCTTATTGTTTGTGTATATGTGTTAACATGTGTTATAAATGTGAGATATTTTTCTACTTCCAGATGATATTTCTAAAATTAATTTGTATGATACATCCCCAAAGGCAAGGGAATTAAAAGCAAAAATGAACTATTGGGACCTCACGAAGATAAAAAGCTTCTGCACAGCAAAGGAAACAATCAACAAAACTAAAAGGCAACCAACGGAATGGAAAAAGATATTCGTAAATGACATATCAGACAAAGGGTTAGTATCCAAAATCTATAAAGAGCTCACCAAACTCCACACCCGAAAAACAAATAATCCAGTGAAGAAATGGGCAGAAGACATGAATAGACACTTCTCTAAAGAAGACATCCAGATGGCCAACAGGAACATGAAAAGATGCCCAACGTCGCTCCTCATCAGGGAAATACAAATCAAAACCACAGACACCACCTCACACCAGTCAGAGTGGCTAAAATGAACAAATCAGGAGACTATAGATGCTGGAGAGGATGTGGAGAAACGGGAACCCTCTTGCACTGTTGGTGGGAATGCAAATTGGTGCAGCTGCTGTGGAAAACAGTGTGGAGGTTCCTCAAAAAATTAAAAATACATCTACCCTATGACCCAGCAATTGCACTGCTAGGAATTTACCCAAGAGATACAGGAGTGCTGATGCATAGGGACACTTGTACCCCAATGTTTATAGCAGCGCTTTCAACAATAGCCAAATTATGGAAAGAGCCTAAATGTCCATCAACTGACGAATGGATAAAGAAATTGTGGTTTACATACACACTGGAATACTACGTGGCAATGAAAAAGAATGAAATATGGCCTTTTTTAGCAACGTAGATGGAACTGGAGAGTGTTATGCTAAGTGAAATAAGTCATACAGAGAAAGACAGATACCATATGTTTTCACTATTAGGTGGATCCTGAGAAACTTAACAGAAGACCATGGAGGAGGGGAAGGACAATAAGAAAAAAGAGATTAGAGAAGGAGGGAGCCAAAGCATAAGAGACTCTTAAAAACTGAGAACAATCTGAAGGTTGATGGGGGGTGGGAGGGAGGAGAGAGTGGGTGATGGGTATTGAGGAGGGCACCTTTTGGGATGAGCACTGGGTGTTGTATGGAAGCCAATTTGACAATAAATTTCATATTAAAAATAAATAAAATAATAAATGACAAAAAATAAAATTAAATTAATTTGTAAAAGAGCTTTATTTAACTGGTTTACAGGCAAGTACTTATAAGAATTGGAAGTTCTAAAACTCAGAAAACTAGACTAACCCAAAAGTTTTTCAAGTTCCCATTATATGAAAAAATACTCAGTTAACAAAACGAGTTAATGTGTAGGTTTAGGGGCACCAGGTTAGCTCAGTCTGTTAACCGTCCAATTCTTGATTTTCACTCATGTCATGATCTCATGGTCATGAAATTGAGCCCCACATCAGTCTCTGCACTGGGCATGGAGCCTGCTTGGGATTCTCTCTCTCCCTCTCACTTTCCTCCCACCCCTCAAAGAAGTAAATGAACTTAAAGTAAAATAAAGAGAGAATGTTAAGGACAAAATCTGTATAGAAAAAATAAACTTGTAGGTTTATAAAGGGAAATATTTGGAAAATAATTTTATGTGTGGTCAGGACTAAGATTGGAATGGATGAGTTTTAAAAGTACATTAATATAAGATTGAGATTTGGATTTTCTCTCTGTTAAAAAGACGAAGTTTTGTTGGACTGTCGGTCTGCACTTAACATGAAATTGTAAACAAAGTGTTTTTTTTTTCTTTTCTTTATCTTCCAAGAAATCAAAGTTTTACTGTTTTATATTTATCAGGTCTTTGATAACTTAAAAGGTAAAAGCTGCTTACTATTTTTTACTAACAACTATATAACATTCTGTAGAATTTCTTATTGCCATCTTTGCAAACAGATAATTAAATATTAAGTTTTATGATCATTTGTGATCCTATTTAAGCATGTGCTTAAAAATCTTCTGATATGTTTTATCAAGAAAGAATCTGCATTTTTTTCAAATGCTTTTTCTGCATCTATTGAGAGAATCATTTGGTTCTTTTTTTTGTTATTAATGTAGTGTATCACATTGATTGATTTGTGAATATTGAACCAATCCTGCAGCCCAGTAATGAATCCTACTTGATCATAGTAAATAATTATTGTAATGTACTGTTTAATTTGATTTGCTAGTATCTTGTTGAGAATTCCGCATCCACCCAAGTTCATCAGAAACATTGGTCTGTAATTCTCCTTTTTAATGGGTGTCTTTGTCCGGTTTTGGAATCAAGGTAATGTTGGCTTCATAGAAGGAGTTTGGAAGCTTTCCTTCCATTTCTGTTTTTTTGGAACAGTTTGAGAATAATAGGTTTTGCCTCTTTAAATGTCTGGTAGACTTCTGAGAAGTCATCTGGCCAAGGACTCTTGTTTGTTGAGAGATTTTGGACAACTGATTCAATTACCTTGTTGGTATGGTCACATTCAAATTTTCTATTTCTTCCTGTTTCAGTTTTCAGTTGTGTTTGTAGGAATTTGTCCATCTCTTCCAGACGGCCCAGTTTGTTGGCATATCATTTTTCATGGTATTCTCTAATAATTATTTATATTTTTGTTCTGTTGGTTGTGATCTCTCCTCTTTCATTTGTGATTTTAGCTATTTGGGTCCTCTCTTTTCTTTATGATAAGTCTGCTATGGGCTTATCTATTTTGCTTATTTAAAAAAAAACAGCTTTTAGTTTAATTGATTTGTTCTACTGTTTATTTCCATATTTTTTTATTTTTGCACTAATCTTTAATATTTCCCCTCTTCTCACTTTAGTCTTTATTTGCTGCTCCTTTCCTACCTCCTTTAGGTGTAAGGTTAGGTTCTGTATTTGGGACCTTTCTTGCTTCTTAAGATAGGCCTGAATTGCAAGTACTTTCCTCTTAAGACTTCCTTAGCTGCATCCCAAAGGGTGTGGAATCTTGTGTTTTCATTTTCATTTTCTCCCATTTTTTTAAATTTCTTATCTAAATTTCTGGTTAACCCTTTCATTCTTTAGTTCAATGCTGTATAACCTCTATGTATTTGAGGGCTTTACAAATTTTTTGTTGTAGCTAATTTCAAGTTTCAAAGTGTTGTGATCTGAAAATATGCATGGTATGATCTCAATATTTTTGTACTTGTTGAGGGCTGATTTGTGACCCAGCATGTGATTCATTCTGGAGAATGTTCTATTTGCACTCAAGAATGTATTCTGTTGCTTTAGGATGGAACATTCTGAATCTATTAGTGATCCATCAGGTCCTGTGTGTCTTTCAAAGCATAAACTCTCAAGAAAGTAAGGATGAAAGGAATGTAACTCAACATTATGAGGGCCAAGTATGAAAGACACACAGGTAACATCATCCCCAATGGGGAAAAACTGAGAGCTTTTCTCCTAACATCAGAAACATGATAGGGATGTCCACTCTCACCACTGTTGTTCAACATAGCACTATAAGTCTTAGCCTCAGCAATCAGACAACAGAAAGAAATAAAATACATCCAAATTGGCAAAAAAGAAGTCAAAATTTCACTCTTTGCAGATGACATGACACACTACACAAAAATCCAAAAGACCCCACCAAAAAACTTCTAGAAGTGATACATGAATTTGGCAAAGGTGCAGGATATAAAATCAACTTACAGAAATGAGTTGCATTTCTATACACCAATAATGAAACAGCAGAAGGAGAAATCAAGAAATGGATCCCATTTACAATTGCATGAGATATCTAGGAATAAACCTAACCAAAGAGGTGAAAGACCTATATGCTAAAAACCATAGAAAGTTTATGAAATAAATTAAAAAAGACATAAAGTATTGGAGAAACATTCCATGCTCTTGGATTGGAAGACCAAATATTGTTAAAATGTCAATACTACCCAAAGCAGTCTACACATTCCAGGCAATCTCTATCAAAATAACACCAGCATTATTCACAGAGCTAGAACAAACAATTCTAAAATTTGTATGGAATCAGAATAGACCCTGAATAGCCAAAGTAATACTGGAAAAAAAACCCACAAAAACACTATATGTTAGCTAGCGAGAATTTAAATAAAAACTTAAAATGAAAAAAATAAAATGATAAAAAAAATTAAATTTAAAATTAAGAAAAGAAAAAGATATGAGCACCTGGGTGGTTCAGTCAGATAAGCATCCGACTTCGGCTTAGGTCATGATCTCATGGTTCATGGGTTTGAGCCCCGCATCAGGCTCTGTGCTGACAGTTCAGAACCGGGAGCATGCTTGGGATTCTGTGTCTCCCTCTCTCTCTCTCTCACTTGCTCTCTATCTCTGTCTCTCAAAAACAAATAAAATGTTTTAAAATTAAAAAGAAAAAAGACAGCAAATCTACATGTTTGCTTTCACCTCTGTCTTTATTATATCCTCATAAAATATCATAATTACCCATGGATTTAACTAACTTCAAATACTACCCTGATACTTTATTATGATGATAACTTAGATAAAATATTTATGATCTTTTGGATATATTCTAATGCTCTTTTAGGTTTCAGTGCTTATATATACTATAAGGGACCTCTACGAGGAAAATCTTTTCAAGAAGTGATACCTAATTCAATATTAACCTGCATTATATACAACATTCAGCATATCAACCATTGTGTCTCTATAAACTTAGTTGATAACTTATTAAGAATGTTACCCAAGTACAATAGGAAAAAGCAGTGGAAGTTTGTCCGACATACCAAAATAACCAGTGTACTCACAAATCCTATTTTCATGGATGGAATGGCCTAAGACAAAATTTAAAAAATGGGTATCTATCAAAGATGCTACTTTTGAAGTGGCTAGGTGAATTCAATCACCTCTTATATCTAACTTTGCCATACAGCCTAGAAAAGATTCCATTGCAAACATGGCTCAAAGACCTTCTTTATTAACTGCAGAAACATAAAATGTACATCTCTCTTAATCTGTGGAAAATAATTAAAGACTTATATAACTTATGTAAATGTTCAAATACTGCCTTGGTACCCAAACTTATGGCCAACCAGGCTTATGACATTTTTCAACATCATAATTGGAATAGGAACTGTTGTAAATACCACTAGACTTCTTCCTACGGGAGGAAGATTGGTCTTATTAGCCAATGATTCTTCCTTGATTTCAATATCTACCAACATCTGCAAATTCAGGCAAAATATATGGCTATGCCCTAAACAAAAATGGGACCCTGAACCCATTCCAAATTAGCCTATATCGGCTATACGTATATAAACTAACATATGGTATATAGAGAAAGGAAGATTTGAGGGGGGAAATCTTGAAATTTTGTAATAGATTTGAAATCTATTACAAAACACCTCTGTAATACACTTCAATTTATTTTGTAACTAGAGTAGTTTCCATCATAATACTATTGTTATAGGGTATAATACTGGCTTTGCAACTCAAATAGAATTGTTCAATGCTAACAAAAATTATGCTAATAGTGATATTGATGACCAAATGCTTAGGGAGATATAATTACACCCAACACACAATGTAATATCTATGGAAATTAATTGGGCAGAGAAAACTTTACATACAATAACATAACATTTAATTACCATAAAACTAATCAGCTCAAACATATCACAAAGCACAACTAACTGTAGATAAAAGATTATATATATATATATTTATATATATTTATATATTTATATATTTATATGTATATTTTGTAATCTTGAATTAATTTGAATTAATTTGAATAATTCAAGATTAATTAATTCAAATTAATTCAAATTAATTCAAGATTACAAAAACCTTTAGTAGATTTTTTAAAAAATTCTTCTCTGGTCTTCCTAATTATGTAACTACTCTCCATTGATTACTTTAAATGTTATTAATTGTATTTTTATTAGTATTTCTGTATATATGCTATAAATGTTACAAAAATGCAAAGGCAAGAACTCACCACATTTATGCACATTTATGATATTTGCATGACAATTTGGTTTCAGTGAAAAATATATATATATACCAATTATAATATTCCTTATTAAAATCAATACAGTTTATCCCCTATCATAGACTCCTAGGTGTCTCATTGGGCCTAGCATCAAAGGACATGATGGACCAGGGGCAGATAAACAATCACCCTGCATTGAGAGAAAAATAATGATCATCAATGCTTTCTGTCAAACGATTATTAATCAAAAAAGGGGGAATGATGAGAGAAAAACTCTCTAAAGACCTAGTATATAGTAGAAGCATTTTAGATTTCTTTCTATGTCAGCATGAGCATATATAAACTTTGTTCAAAACAAAAAGTCTGATTTATGGTCCCAAACATGCATTATACATCTGTTTTGTGAATGAGTGGCCTAAAGGAAAACCATCTTGTCATTGAGCTATTGATCAATGCTCCTGCTCCCTGCATTCCATTATGATAAAGCTCATGATTCCTGTCTGTATGCTATTCTATAATCTTTTGGGCTTTTACAAGATATGAAAAAGTATATAACCCTATGAAACTGTTCCGTCTCTGGAACACTTTCATCCCTTTGTAGAGCCTGTTTCCTGGGCAGCTGTCCTGATTGTGCTTGAATAAAACTCTCTTTTAGGGATTCTAAAAACATTGTTCATTTTGCATGGACAACAATTTTGAACTACATTAGAAACCCAAAATTTATAGACCAAAAATATAACTCTAGTGTGCACAGAGAACAGCAGTAAGATATACTCATTACAAATAATTATCACAGACATTGAATTAATATTCCTACTAGACCATATGCATTTAAAATAATTTTACTTATTTTAAAAACAGTGTAGGAATCAGAATCCCATGACTATAATGTTCTATTATCTAAGAATAATTAGTGAAATCAGATATGAATGAACACACTTTTCTACACAGGAAAGCATTATAATGTTAATGTTATTTTCTATGGAATGATTCTTCTGCACCAGATATCAAATATTGGGAGTAATTCATTTTCTTAATGCTTATGGAAAATAATATGTAAAATGCTGATTCATTCAATTCAACAAATATTTATCGAAAGCTGCCATGCACAGGGCTCTATGCTGATGTATGATGCACTATAACACATGTGGACAGCCCACCACTTTCTGTAGAAGGTCTTACAGTCAGATTTTTAAGAAAGAATATTCACAACCTAGTGTCCTATATTTCTACATACACTAAAATAAATATGAACCAAACCATATTACTGTTGCTTTGATGTAACCACTACTTATCCCCTATCCACATATATTCTGTATGCCTAAAATTTATGAAAATTTATTTTACTCACATTTTTTTCTCACTGAATTTAAGTGATACTAACGTTTTCAACATTGAAAAGAAATTCAAAAAGAATAAGGTTAGACGAAAGTTAAGCCTGGCCTGGAATTGGCATGGCATCTTTGAAAAGGTTTTATGACCAGTAAGGACTGTTAATGTTTGTGCCATCTAGAAATATAAGCAGAAATTCAGGAAAATTAATTATGTTATTCTTTTTAGTCACAGAAAGCTGAGAAGCAGGTATGATAATTTCAACTCCTTATGTTAAGGCAATCCTTAAATTCTGAAATGAATTCCAGCTAGTGTAATATCAATAACAATCATGTTAACACTGAATTATCACTTCCTAAGTGACAGCTACTTCTCCAAGTAATCCATGTAAAGTCAGTCTTTAATCCCCTTTACAACTCTATTCTTATGGTAATTTCATTGATAAGGAAGTAAGATGTGGAGAATGGTTAGGTAAGCAGCTGTCCATAAGCAGGCTAAAAGAAGTGGGGAATGCATGACTATATATATTCAGGGGTATTATGCTCATGTAACTCAGGATAACGAATGAGGGTACTTAAGACTTTAGACAAGGATATAATTTAGAATTTATCCTTGGGGCACCTGGGTGGCTCAGTTGGTTAATAGATGCTATATATATATAACAAAATGTTTATATATCCTCATTTCAAATATTAGTACATAGCTACAGTAATCATGACAGTGTTGTACTTACATAAGAAAAGAAATATAATTGAACAAACTTGAGAATTTAAAAACAAACCTATTCTTCTGTGCTCAATTTATTTTTGACAAAGGTGCCAAAACTATTCAATAGGTGGGGGAGAATAATAGTGTCTTCAACAAATGGTGTGAGGAAAACTGGATATCCACATGCAAAAGAATGAATTTGGACCCTTACATCAAACCATATACCAAAAAAATAACTAAAAAAGAAAGCACAAAAAGCTAAACCTATAAAACTCATAGAAGAAAACATAGGGTAAATCCTTATTTCCTTAGATTCCACAATGAATTCTTAGGTATGACACTAAAAGTAGAAACAACAAAATAAAGAAATAATAAATTGGACTTCATAAATATGAAAATATTTGGTGTCTTAGAGGACATGATCAAAAAACTGAAGAGACAACCCACATAATAGGAGAAAATATTTTCATACTATATATTGATATGGGATTTGTATTAATTACATATAAAGAACACTACAACTAAACACCAAAAATGACCCAATTCATATATAAGCAAAGCATTTGAATAGACAGTACTCCACTGAAGATATACAAATGGCAAACAAGCACATTGAAAGATATTCAATATCATTAGCTATTATGGAAATGTTAATAAAAACCACAATGAAATATCACGTCATACCCACTAGAATGGTTATAATTAAAAGACAAAAAAAAAAAAAAAGGAACGTAAGTATTGGCAATGATGTAGAGAAATTGGAACCCTTACACACTGCTGGTGTGAACATGCAATGGTGAAGCCACAGTGAAATACTGTTTGGGAGCTCCTTGTGGTAAATATTTGAATCTCAGAACTCATCTCTCTTGGAAATATACTCAATTAGCCATATATCATATTTTTGTGAGCTTTAAGGGTTTAATTGTAACTTATAAACTCATATTCAATCATACATTTTTGTTTTATAATATTAAACATATTATCCATCAATTTTATTTCATTTCTAAAGGATCCATTTTTAAACTGTTTTTTTAACCTATCACATCAAAAATGTCCTTTAAACCTCTTATTTCGGTGATTTACCAGCATAGTCAATATTTTTCTAAAAAATATTTTCCTTGCAAAACACAAAGGATGTCAAAATCATAAAAAAACTCAAATTTATTTATTAAGAAGAATTTTAGCTATTTCATAGTTTTGTGAAACCTCTTGGCCAAATAATTTAACAGTAGAGAGAAATATTTGGCCTCAGTCTTGTGAAAAATGTGGTGGTTCACAGATTTGGTTGGACAAAAAATCACAGCATAAATAATATCATGATTGTAATAAAAAGTGTTACTAATTTTAACAATGTTTGACCGCTTCAAAAACATGATTTCCTTTAGTAATTTTTATAGTACATACTTTTTTCATCCTCATCCTTTAATTTCATTCTTTTACTACAGCCTAGCCATCCTTTGTAAAACATAGATTATTTGTTATTTATTTCCTCAGAGAAGTCAAATTTTTAAAATTTTTTGTTTAAGTATAATTGATATGCAATATAACATTAGTTTCAAGTGTACAACATAGTGATTGAACAAGTCGATATTTTATGCTATTCTCACCAAAGTGCAGCTACCATCAATCACCTTACATTTTACAATACCATTGACTACATTCCCTATGCTGTACCTTTTATCCCCATTATTTATTCATTCCATAACTGTAAATCTGCATCTCCAACTCTCCTTTACCCATTTTGTCTATTTCCCAACCTCCTGCCTTCTAGCAACAACCAATTTATTCTCTGTGTTTATGGGTCTGTTTCTTATTTTTGTTTATTCATTTGTTTCGATTTTTAGATTCCACATATAAACGAAATCATATAGTATTTGTCTTTATATGACTTATTTCACTTAATATAATACCCTCTAAGTCTGTTCATGCTATTGCAAATGGAAAGATCTCATCCCCTTTTATAGCAACATAGTATTCCATTGTGTGTGTGTGTGTGTGTGTGTGTGTGTGTGTGTGTGTGCTGCTTCTTCTTTTGTTTTTTCAATATATGAAATTTATTGTCAAATTGGTTTCCATACAACACCCAGTACTCATCCCAAAAGGTGCCCTCTTCACAACCCATCACCCACCCTCCCCACCCTCCCACCCCCCATCAACCCCCAGTTTGTTCTCAGTTTTTAAGAGTCTCTTATGCTTTGGCTCTCTCCCACTCTAACCTCTTTTCATTTTTTTACCTTCCCCTCCCCCATGGGTTTCTGTTAAGTTTCTCAGGATCCACATAAGAGTGAAACCATATGGTATCTGTCTTTCTCTGTATGGCTTATTTCACTTAGCATCATACTCTCCAGTTCCAACCACGTTGCTACAAAGGGCCATATTTCGTTCTTTCACATTGCCATGTAGTACTCCATTGTGTATATAAACCACAATTTCTTTATCCATTCATCAGTTGATGAACATTTCAGCTCTTTCCATAATTTGGCTATTGTTGAGAGTGCTGCTATAAACATTGGGGTACAAGTGCCCCTATGCATCAGTACTCCTGTATCCCTTGGGTAAATTCCTAGCAGTGCTATTGCTGGGTCATAGGGTAGGTCTATTTTTAATTTTCTGAGGAACCTCCACACTGCTTTCCAGAGTGGCTGTCCCAGTTTGCATTCCCACCAACAGTGCAAGAGGGTTCCCGTTTCTCCACATCCTCTCCACCATCTATAGTCTCCTGATTTGTTCATTTTGGCCACTCTGACTGGCGTGAGGTGATATCTGAGTGTGGTTTTGATTTGCATTTCCCCGATGAGGAGTGACGTTGAGCATCTTTTCATGTGCCTGTTGGCAATCCGGATGTCTTCTTTAGAGAAGTGTCTATTCATGTTTTTTGCCCATTTCTTCACTGCATTATTTGTTTTTAGGGAGTGGAGATTGGTGAGCTCTTTATAGATTTTGGATACTAGCCCTTTGCCCTATATGTCATTTGCAAATATCTTTTCCCATTCCGTTGGTTGCCTTTTCGTTTTGTTGGTTGTTTCCTTTGCTGTGCAGAAGCTTTTTATCTTCATAAGGTCCCAGTAGTTCATTTTAGTTTTTAATTCCCTTGCCTTTGGGGATGTGTCGAGTAAGAGATTGCTACAGCTGAGGTCAGAGAGGTCTTTTCCTGCTTTCTCCTCTAGGGTTTTGATGGTTTCCTGTCTCACATTCAGGTACTTTATCCATTTTGATTTTTTTTTGTGAATGGTGTCAGAAAGTGGTCTGGTTTCAACCTTCTGCATGTTGCTGTCCAGTTCTCCCAGCACCATTTGTTAAAGAGACTCTTTTTTCCATTGGATGTTCTTCCTGCTTTGTCAAAGATTAGCTGGCCATACATTTGTGGGCCTAGTTCTGGGGTTTCTGTTCTATTCCATTGGACTATGTGTCTGTTTTTGTGCCAATACCATGCTGTCTTGATGATTAAAGCTTTGGAGTAGAGGCTAAAGTCTGGGATTGTGATGCCTCCTGCTTTGGTCTTCTTCAAACTTACTTTGGCTCTTCGGGCCTTTTGTGGTTCCATATGAATTTTAGGATTGCTTGTTCTAGTTTCGAGAAGAATGCTGGTGCAATTTTCATTGGGATTGCATTGAATGTGTATATAGCTTTGGGTAGTATTGACATTTTGACAATATTTATTCTTCCAATCCATGAGCACGGAATGTTTTTCCATTTCTTTATGTCTTCTTCAATTTCCTTCATAAGCTTTCTATAGTTTTCAGCATAAAGATCTTTGACATCTTTAGTTAGATTTATTCCTAGGTATTTTATGCTTCTTGGTGCAATTGTGAATGGGATCAGTTTCTTTATTTGTCTTTCTGTTGTTTCATTATTAGTGTATAAGAATGCAACTGATTTCTGTACATTGATTTTGTATCCTACAACCTTGCTGAATTCATGTATCAGATCTAGCAGACTTTTGGTGGGGTCTATCGGATTTTCCATGTATAATATCATGTCATCTTCAAAAAGCGAAAGCTTGACTTCATCTTTGCCAATTTTGATGCCTTTGATTTCCTTTTGTTGTCTGATTGCTGATGCTAGAACTTCCAACACTATGGTAAACAACAGTGGTGAGAGTGGATATCCCTGTCGTGTTCCTGATCTCAGGGATAAAGCTCTCAGTTTTACCCCATTGAGGATGATGTTAGCTGTGGGCTTTTCATAATTGGCTTTTATGATGTTTAAGTATGTTCCTTCTATCCCGACTTTCTCAAGGGTTTTTATTAAAAAAGGGTGCTGGATTTTGTCAAAGACCTTTTCTGCATCGATTGACAGGATCATATGGTTCTTATCTTTTCTTTTATTAATGTGATGTATCACATTGATTTATTTGTGAATGTTGAACCATCCCTGCAGCCCAGGAATGAATCCCACTTGATCATGGTGAATAATTCTTTTTATATGCTGTTGAATTCGATTTGCTAGTATCTTATTGAGAATTTTTGCATCCATATTCATCAGGGATATTGGCCTGTAGTTCTCTTTTTTTACTGGGTCTCTGTCTGGTTTAGGAATCAAAGTAATACTGGCTTCATAGAATTAGTCTGGAAGTTTCCCTTCCCTTTTTATTTCTTGGAATAGCTTGAGAAGGATAGGTATTATCTCTGCTTTAAATGTCTGGTAGAACTCCCCTGGGAAGCCATCTCGTCCTGGACTCTTATTTGTTGGGAGATTTTTGATAACCGATTCAATTTCTTCGCTGGTTATGGGTCTGTTCAAGCTTTCTATTTCCTCCTGATTGAGTTTTGGAAGAGTGTGGGTGTTTAGAAATTTGTCCATTTCTTCCAGGTTGTCCAATTTGCTGGCATATAATTTTTTCATAGTATTCCCTGATAATTGTTTGTATCTCTGAGGGATTGGTTGTAATCATTCCATTTTCATTCATGATTTTATCTATTTGGGTCATCTCCCTTTTCTTTTTGAGAAGCCTGGCTAGAGGTTTGTCATATTGTTTATTTTTTCAAAAAACCAACTCTTGGTTTCGTTGATCTGCCTACAGTTTTTTTTATATTCTATATTGTTTATTTCTGCTCTGATCTTTATTATTTCTCTTCTTCTGCTGGGTTTAGGCTGCCTTTGCTGTTCTTCTTCTATTTCCTTTAGGTGTGCTGTTAGATTTTGTATTTGGGATTTTTCTTGTTTCTTGAGATAGGCCTGGATTGCAATGTATTTTCCTCTCAGGAATGCCTTCGCTGCATCCCAGAGCATTTGGATTGTTGTATTTTCATTTTTGTTTGTTTCCATATATTTTTTTAATTTCTTCTCTAATTGCCTGGTTGACCCATTCATTCTTTAGTAGGGTGCTCTTTAAGCTCCATGCTTTTGGAGGTTTGCCAGACTTTTTCCTGTGGTTGATTTCAAGCTTCATAGCACTGTGGTCTGAAAGTATGCATGGTATAATTTCAATTCTTGTATACTTATGAAGGGCTGTTTTGTGACCCACTATATGATCTATCTTGGAGAATGTTCCATGTGCCCTCGAGAAGAAAGTATATTCTGTTGCTTTGGGATGCAGAGTTCTAAATATATCTGTCAAGTCCATCTGATCCAATGTGTCATTCAGGCCCTTGTTTCTTTATTGACCGTGTGTCTAGATGATCTATCCATTTCTGTAAGTGGAGTGTTAAAGTCCCCTGCAATTAACACATTCTTATCAATAAGGTTGCTTATGTGTGTGAGTAATTGTTTTATATATTTGGGGGCTCCAGTATTCGGCACATAGACATTTATAATTGGTAGCTCTTCCTGTTGGATAGACCCTGTAGTTATTATATAATGCCCTTCTTCATCTCTTGTTACAGCCTTTAATTTAAAGTCTAGTTTGTCTGATATAAGTATGGCTACTCCAGCTTTCTTTTGGCTTCCAGTAGCATGGTAAATAGTTCTCCATCCCCTCACTCTCAATCTAAAGGTGTCCTCAGATCTAAAATGAGTCTCTTGTAGACAGCAAATAGATGGGTCTTGTTTTTTTTATCCATTCTGATACGCTATGTCTTTTGGTTGGCGCATTTAATCCATTTACATTCAGTGTTATTACAGAAAGATATGGGTTTAGAGTCATTGTGATGTCTGTATGTTTTATGCTTGTAACGATGTCTCTGGTACTTTGTCTCACAGGATCCCCCTTAGGATCTCTTGTAGGGCTGGTTTACTGGTGACAAATTCCTTCAGTTTTTGTTTATTTGGGAAGACCTTTATCTCTCCTTCTATTCTAAATGACAGACTTGCTGGATAAAGGATTCTCAGCTGCATATTTTTTTCTGTTCAGCACATTGAAGACCTCGTGCCAATCCTTTCTGGCCTGCCAAGTTTCAAAAGAGAGATCAGTCACGAGTCTTATAGGTCTCCCTTTATATGTGAGGGCACGTTTATCCCTTTCTGCTTTCAGAATTTTCTCTTTATCCTTGTATTTTTCCAGTTTCACTATGATATGTCATGCAGAAGCTCGATTCAAGTTACGTCTGAACGGAGTTCTCTGTGCCTCTTGGATTTCAATGCCTTTTTCCTTCCCCAGATCTGGGAAGTTCTCAGCTATGATTTCTTCAAGTACCCCTTCAGCACCTTTCCCTCTCTCTTTCTCCTCTGGGATACCAATTATGCGTATATTATTTCTTTTTAGTGTATCACTTAGTTCTCTAATTTTCCCCTCATACTCCTGGATTTTTTTATCTCTCTTTTTCTCAGCTTCCTCTTTTTCCATAACTTTATTTTCTAGTTCACCTATTCTCTCCTCTGCCTCTTCAATCCGAGCGGTGGTCATTTCCATTTTATTTTGCATTTCGTTTAAAGCGTTTTTCAGCTCCTGCTGGCTGTTCCTGAGTCCCTTGATCTCTGTAGCAGGAGATTCTCTGCTGTCCTCTATACTGTTTTCAAGCCCAGCGATTAATTTTATGACTATTATTCTAAATTCACTTTCTGTTATATTATTGAAAACTTTTTGGTCAGTTCATTGGCCGTTGTTATTTCCTGGAGATTCTTTTGAGGGGAATTCTTCCGTTTGCTCATTTTGGATAGTCCCTGGAGTGGTGCGGACCTGCAGGGCACTTCCCCTGTGCTGTGGTGTATAATTGGAGTTGGTGGGCGGAGCCGCAGTCAGACCTGATGTCTGCCCCCAGCCCACTGTTGGTGCCACAGTCAGACTGGTGTGTGCCTTCTCTTCCCCTCTCCTAGGGGCGGGATTCACTCTGGGGTGGCGTGGCCCGTCTGGGCTACTTGCACACTGCCAGGCTTGTGGTGCTGGGGATCTGGCCTATTAGCTGGGGTGGGTAGGCAAGGTGCATGTGGGCAGGAGGGGCAGGCTTAGCTTGCTTCTCCTTAGGTGATCCACTTCAGGAGGGGCCCTCTGGCACAGGGAGGGAGCCAGACCTGCTGCTGGAGTGGTGGCTCCACAGAAGCACAGAGTTGGGTGTTTGCACGGAGCAAGCAAGTTCCCTGGCAGGAACTGGTTCCCTTTGGGATTTTGGCTGGGGGATGGGTGAGGGAGATGGTGCTGGTGAGCGCCTTTGTTCCCTGCCAAACTGAGCTCTGTCGTCCCGGGGCTCAGCAACTCTCCCTCCCTTTGTCCTCCAGCCTTCCTGCTTTCCAAGCAGAGCTGTTAACTTATGACCTCCCAGATGCTAAGTCCCGCTTGCTGTCGGAACACACTCTGTCTGGCCCCTCCGCTTTTGCAAGCCAGACACGGGGTCTCTGCTTGGCCGGCGGGCCTCCCCTCTGCCCCGGCTCCCTCCCGCCAGTCCATGCAGTGCGCGCACCACCTCTCCGCCCTTCCTACCCTCTTCCGTGGGCCTCTCGTCTGCGCTTGGCTCAGGAGACTCTGTTCTGCTAGACTTCTGGCGGTTTTCTGGGTTAGTTAGGCAGGTGTAGGTGGAATCTAAGTGATCAGCAGGACGCGCGGTGAGCCCAGCGTCCTCCTAAGCCGCCATCTTCTGCTGCATCCTCCCCATCACTCTTAAGTGCTGTGGATAATGGCATAAAGTCACAGGATCAAGTTTCTATCTCTAAGCTACCCAATTCTCATTTCTTTCCTCAGAGAAAGGATGGAATTTAAACGGTAGCCAATGTATGTGGAAGAAAAAGAAGTCGCACGTGCTGCTTCTTCTTTATCCATTTTTATATATCAATAAACATTTGGGATGCTTCCATATCTTAGCTTTTGTAAATACTGCAATAAACATAGGAGTGTATATATCTTTTAAAATTAGTTTTTTGTTTCCTTTGGGTAAATACCCATTAGTGGAATTACTGGATCAAATGATATTTCTATTTTTAATATTTTACAGAATCTTCATATTGTTTTCCATACTGGTGTTTCCAATTTTTATTCCTACCAATAGGGCACAAGCATTGTTGTTGTTGTTGTTGTTTTTCACATCCAACCAACACTTGTTATTTCTTTTGTTGTTTTGTTAAATTTTAATCATTCTGACAGATTTTAGGTGTTATCTCATTGTGGTTTTTATTTCCATTTCCCTAATCGTTAGTGATATCGAATATCTTTTCATGTATCTGTTGATCATCTGTATGTGTTCTTTGGAAAAATGTCTATTCATGTCCCCTGCCATTTTTTAAATTATGATTTTATTATTATTTTTTTTTTTGGTGTCGGCTTGTTTATTTATTTTGGATAGTAAACCCTTAAGAGACATGTCATTTGCAACTATCTTCTCCCATTTAGTAGGTTATGTTTTTGTTTTGCTGATGCAAAACATTTCTTTTTATTATTATTTTGGTGTAATCTCAATATGTTTGCTTTGTTTCCTTTGCCTTAGTAAACATGTCTAGAAAAATGTGACAGACAATGTCAAATAAATTACTGCTTATGTTTTCTTCTATGAGACGTAATATTTCAGGCCTCACATTTAGGTCTTTAATCCATTATGAATTTATATTTGTTTATGGTGTAAGATAGTGTTTCAATTTCATTATTTTTCATGATGCTGTCCAGTTCTCCCAGAGCAATTTTTTGAAGACTGTTTTTCCCCAGTGTATATTCTTACCTCCTATGTTATAGAATAATTGACCATATAAGTATGGGTTTACTTTTGTTATATCCACTTTGTTCTATTGATCTATTGTCTATTTTTGTGTTAGTACTGTTTTTAATCACTACAGCTTTGTAGTATATCCTGAAATCTTGTATTGTGACACCTCCAGTTCTGTTCTTTTTCAAGATTTAAGGTGTGCTGAAGTTCCATACAAACTGTAGCATCATTTGTTCTACTTCTTTAAAAAATACTGTTTATATTTTAATAAAGATTGCATTGAATTTATAGATCACTTTGGTTGGTATGGACATTTTGTACTTATTAATTCTTCCAGTCTATAAGCATAGGATATCTTTACATTTGTTTCTGTTGTCTTCAGTTTGTTTCATCAATATTTTATGGTTTGGAGAATACTTGTCTTTCACTTCCTTGATTCAGTTATTTACTAGGTATTTTGCTCTTTTTTGGTGAAATTGTAAATGGAGTTGTTTTCTTAATTTCTTTTTTCTAATACTTCATTATTAGTGTATGGATATGCAACTGATTTTTGGGTATTAAATTTGTATCCTCCAATATAACTAAATTCATTTATTACTTCTATCAGTTTTTTGGCAGTCTTTAGTATTTTCAATGTAGACTATCTTGTTATCTCCAAATAGTAACAGATTAAATTCTTCCCTACCAATTTGGATGCCTTTCATTTCTTGTCCTTGTCTGATTGGTGTAGTTAGGATTTCCAGTACTAAGGTAAATAAAAGTGGTGGAAGTGGAAATCCTTGTCTCGTTCCTTATCTTAGTGGATAAGCTCTCAGTTCTTCACCATTGAACATGATGCTAGCTGTGTGTTTTTCATATATACCATTATTACGTGGAGGTATGTTCCCTCTAAACCCACTTTGTTGAGAGTTTCTATCATGAATAGTTGTCTAATTTTGTCAAATGCTGTTTATGCATCTATTGAGATAATCATATGCTTTTCATCCTTCATTTTTTAAAGTTTATTTTGAGAGAGAGAGCAAGAAAGGGAGGGCAGAGAGAGAGAGAGGATGAGAGAGAATGCCAAGCAAGCTCCATGCTGTCAGTACAAGCTTGACATGGGGCTTGATCCCACAAACCATGAGATCATGACCTGGGCCAGAATCAAAAGTTGGATCCTTAACTGACTGAGCCACCCAGGTACCCCTATCTTTCATTTTTTAAGTGGTGTATCATGTTGATCAATTTGCAAATATTGAGCAATCCTTGCATCCTTAGAAGGATCAAGAAGAATGATCATTTTAATAAATTGTTGAATTCAGGTTGCTAATAATTTGTTGAGGATTTTTGTAACTATGTTCATCATGAATGTTGGCCTGTAGTTTTCTTTATTTGTGGTGTCTTTTTCTAGTTTTAGTATTGGGGTAATATTGTCCTTATAGAATGCATTTGGAAAAATTCCTTTCTCTTTGATTTTTTTGGAATTGTTTGAGGAGAATGGGTACTAACTCTTCTTTAATATTTGGTAGAATTCACCTGTGAATCCATCTTGTCCTGGAATTTTGTTCATTGGGGTTCTTTTGATTACTGATTAAATTTAATTACTAATATTTCATGGAGATTTTCTGTTTCTTCCTGTTTCAGTTTTGGAAGATTGAATGTTTCTCGGAATTTTCCCATTACTTCTAGGCTGTCCACTTTGCTGTTATAAAAGTTTTCTTAGTAGTCTATTATAATCCTTTGTATTTCTGTGGTGTCAGTTGTTAACGTCTGTTTATATTCATATTTTCTTTAATTGTATTCTCTTTTTTCTTCATGAGTCTGTCTAAAGGTTTAAAAATTTTGGTTATCTTTTCAAATAATAAGTTCTTAGTTTATTTATCTTTCCCATTTTTTTGTCTCTATTTCATTTACTTCTGCTCTGTCTTTAATATTTCCTTCTTTCTACCAACCGTCAGCTCTGTTTGTTCTTTTCCCATTTCTGTCAGTTTAAGGTTAGATTGTCTGAATTATTTTTCTTGATGTAGGCCTATATCACTATAATTTTCCTTCTTAGAACTGTTTTCACTGCAGCCCAAATATTTTAGAACCTTGTGTTTTTATTTTTATTTATCTCTGTATATTTAAAAACAATTTCTTCTCTGATTGTTTCATTGATGCATTATTTATATAGTGTCATGTTTTTTTAGTGTCCATGTGTTTGTGTTCTTTACATTTTTTTCCTTGTGATTGATTTTTATTTTCATACTTTTGTGGTCAGAAAAGATGCATGGTATGATTTCAGTCTTCTCAAATTGATTGAGCCTTGTTTTGTGGCCTAATGTCTGATCTGTTCTGGAGAATATTCCATGTGCACGTGAAAAGAAAGTGTAGTCTGTTGTTTTGGGATGGAATGTTCTGTATATATCTCTGAAGTTTTTCTGATTTAATGGGTTGTTCAGTGATACTTTTTCCATATTGATTTATGCCTGCTGATCTACTCATTGATGTAAATTGGGTGTCAATATCCCCTACTATTACTGTAGTACTATAAAGTCTTCTTTTTATGTCTGTTAATATTTGATTTATGTATTTAGGCACTCCAAAGTTGGATGCATAGATACTTATAATTGTTACAGCCTCCCTTTATCATTAGGTAGTGGCCTTCTTTATCTCTTGTAAGAGTCTTTTTTATAGAGTATTTGTTTTAAAGTCTATTTTGTCTGATATAAAGTATTGCTTCCTTGTTTTGTTGTTTTTTTTTTTCCTTCTATGTGCATAGTATATATTTTCCAGTACTTCCACTTTCAGTCTGTATGTGTCTAGATATGAAATGAGTTTCTTATAGGCAAAATATAGATGGGTCTTGTATTAATTAATTAATTCATTTACATTTTAAAGAGAGAGCAGGGAGTGAAGGGCAGAAGGAAAGAGAGAATCTCAAGCAGCTCCGTGCCCAGAGTCTGACCTGAGGCTTGATCCCATGATACTGGGATCATGACCTGAGCCAAAATGAAGAGTTGGACAAAACTGACTGAGCCATCCAGGCACCCCCATGGGTCTTGTTTTTTAATATATTCTGCCACTTATGTATTTTGATTGCAGCATTTAGACCATTTACATTTAAAGTAATTATTGTTAGGAATGTACTTATCATCATTTTGTGAATTATTTTGTGATTGTTTTTGTAGTTGTCTGTTCTTTCATGTTCTCCTGATCTTTTTGCTTGTGTCTGATGACTTCCTGTTGTGTTATTCTTGGCTTTCTTTCTCTTTATTTTTCTGTGTATTTATTAGAGGTTTTTGGTTTGTGGTTGCCATAAGGTCCATATACAGGAACCTACATACATAACAGTGTATTTTAAGTCGGTGGTAACTTAAGTTTGAAAATATAATACAATTCAGTAAAAGCATTTGTTTGGGTTACCACATCATAAAATTTAGGATTGTTGCTTTGGATGAGCTAACCTAATACAGAAACAGTATTAAAACACAGAGAAAAAGTGAATATAAAATTAGCATATGCACTAGACTGATGGTTCTCAAACACCAATCAGATACATTCAGTGGATATGTTACATCAGTATCACTTGGTGAATTTTTGAAATGATACAGAGACCTGGGCCACAACCCTAGAAATTCTGATTCAGTAGGCCTAGTGTAAGGCCCAGGAATTGTTTAAAAATAGTGCTTAGGTGATTCTGATACACTTCTTTATATTCTCTCAAATATCACTGGTTTTGATTGTACTTGTAAAGTACTGGATGATAATTAATTCATGATTGAATTCTATAATAAAGTACAATTGAACAACATTTATTGAGCACCTTTTATATACCAATCCCTGGGATACCTAGGTGAACAAAACAAGTAGAATTTCAGCTTTCACAGAGCCTGTATTATGGAGTGAGTGGGGGTTAGACACACAAATAAACAAATAAAGAAAGAAAATTTCAATACTGACTAGTTTTATGAAGAAAATGGAACAAGGTGGGGTGCCTGGGTGGCTCAGTCAGTTAAACCACCAACTCTTGGTTTTGGCTCAGGTCATTATCTCACAGTTTGTGAGATAGAACTCTGTGTTGGGCTCTAGGCTGACAGCACAGAGTCTGCTTGGGATTCTCTCTTGCTCTCTCTCTGCCTTTCCACTGCTCTCTCTCTCTTTCTATACCTCTCTGCAAATAAATAAATAAACTTAAAACAATAAAATGGATCAAGGTGACATAGGACAGAAAATGAATGGACAGTTGGGAATTAATTAGTTGATGAAGGGAAGATAAGGACCTGAAGTACTAGTAGTATAGCTGTTGATTAAATAATAAAGAGTCAGTATTAGATTTAATTCCTATAGTGAAGATTGAGAGACTGACTTTATTTGTTTCATGTGAGAACAATCATAATTTGTATAGAAATAGATTGCAGAAATGCCTGTAGCCATTGTAAAAAAATGGTCTCTGTAAAGAGTCTTCAATATATCCAATAATTTTAAAACATACTTGGCTGAGACACCAGATTATTAAGTCATAAAAATAATTTTGGTCTAAAACTTGGAAAGTCCTTAAAGAATGTAAATATATCTCCATATTCATGTATATAACATGGTAAGTTAACAACTTCAAGGGATTGAATGATTTGAGCAATTACATGGGGGTTATTTAATATTGTCTATGTAGGTACTTAAAAATGTATTCTAAATGCAACAATATCATTAAAATATAGTTAATGTTAACTGTCCTTTGTGTCAACAGATAGAGAACAGTTTAATCTGCTTCTTTAATTCAAGCTTAATTCACAATTTTAAAAAAAAAGTTGTTATAAGTGTGGTTAATGTTTAACTTCCCACTTGTAACAGCAGGTGTATGTCTATCCAGTTCAATAAATACAATTGAAATTTTTAAAATAAACTAAAACAAGTCTTTATTAAAATATGTTTTATTATTTCAAATAATAACCTAAGCCAAAATGATTCTAGAAGTATTATTTCAATGTATAGGCTTTTAAGAACTACTAATGTCCATGAATACTGAAAGTGTAAAATTGGTCCATGAATAATTCAAGTGTATAGAATCCAAGGCTAACAAGTGTTCAAATCATGCTTTAAAAAATCAAATGAGGGGCTCCTGGGTGGCTCAGTTCGTTAAGTGTCCGACTTCGGCTCAAGTCATGATCTTGCCGTTTGTAGTTTCAAGCCCCGCGTCAGGCTCTGTGCTGACAGCTTGGAGCCTAGAGTCTGCTTCGGATTCTGTGTTTGCCTCTCTCTCTGCCTTTCACCCACTCGCGCTCTTTCTACCCTTTCTCTCAAAAATAAATAAACATTAAAAAATTTAAAAAAAATTAAATGCTTTTTAAAATAATTTTCCATGTAAAATAAAACAGTGATGTCTGAACTAATATAGGAAACAGGAGAATTGACTTGCCATTGGCAGTTCAGATATTAAAAAAACCTCTACTAAATTAGTTGACCACTATCACCTTATGGATTGGTAGAGTGTACTATGGCTAACAAAATAGGCTAATTTTGGATAATTGACCAGAAATTTCCTGATACAGTGATGGGGACAGGTATACGTGATAACAGCCTTATTGGAGTCTGTAGTTTTGGTCAGATTACGTTTGCAATTTTAATGCTAATTATAGTTATTCTCCTGTCACCTGAAGAATATTGAAATTGGAGTATATTCATAAAATAATATCCAATGTAATCATCATTCTGGAAAAACAGATTATATGAGGAGGAACAGTTGAAAAATGTAATGCACATATGGTATGTCATATAACTTCAAAGAAAGAAGAGATCAGGGGTGCGTGGGTGCCTCAGTCAGTTAAGTTCCTGACTTCGGTTCAGGTCATGATCTCACGAATCGGGAGTTAAAGCCCCACATGGGGCTGTGTGCTGACAGCTCAGAGCTTGGAGCCTGCTTCAGATTCTGTGTCTCTTTCTCTCTGTCTCTGCTTCTATCCTGCTTGAACTCTGTGTCTCTCTCTCTCAAAAATAATGAAACGTTAAAAAATTTTAAAAATAAAAAATAAATGAAGAGATCATTGTGGGCTGGAGTATTCAGGGAAAGCTTTAAGTAGAAGGTAAAATCTGGGGCGCCTGGGTGGCTCAGTGGGTTGAGCATCCGACTTTGGCTCAGGTCATGATCTCAGGGTTCGTGGGTTCGAGCCCTGCGTCAGGCTCTGTGCTGACAGCACAGAGTCTGGAGCCCACTTCAGGTTCTGTGTCTCCCTCTCTCTCTGCCCCTCCTCCACTCTGTCTCTGTCTCTCTCTCTCTCTCTCGATCTGTCTCTCAAAAATAAACATTAAAAAAAAGTAGAAGGTAAAATCTAATCTTGAATGAAGAATACAATTCAAAAAAAGTGTACTGAGGAAAGCTAAATATATATATAATTAGCAAATATTGGATTTCACTTCTAATAAACCAAATTTGAAGGACTAAAAAGCAAATACAGTAGCTGAGTAATCATAAATTACTGAAAACATTTGCTCTAGGCAATATTGAACTTAAAAAAAAAATATCTTAGACAAGGACCACAGGTTAAATTAAATGCTGGTGTGAAAATTTTGGAAAGAGTGTCTGAATACAGAAACATTCATTAATAAAGCTTAAAGGAAATCTATTTGGTAATGATAAACATCAGAGTCTGTCCTTTATGTGAGATTTCTACAATTCTATGATACTATGAAGCAACTGGAATCTTGACAAAATGTCAACTGGGAGCTAATCTTTATGATGACGTTGGTGATCACCCTCACATTTTACCCACGATGGCCAAGAAGAGATTGTGTGATATTCCTGGATACAGTTTTAAGATTTGAAATCAGAAGTGAAAACTGAAATAAAATGTTTTATATGTATTTGTATTTAAAATCAATAAATAATAAAGAAAAAAAGGAAAGAAAAACCTCTGGATATCAGGTAGAGAGCTTTAAAATGAACAACCTTGTAATGAATGCACTTTATTCTAAATAAAATATAATATTTAAAATAAAATAAACTATAATTGATTATTTTTGAGCAGTGTGTTACATCATAAAATTTTCTAAGATGTTTTTCTAAAGTAACCTGAAACTAGTTTTTGTGTCATGGCTATCATCTCTCATGAAATTGATAGAATTGCAATTGTTTTGTAGACTCCATTGCTACTTAATATATAACGTTGAACAGCTATGTGGTGATAACGTTCTGTAACTTTTAAGATGCAAATATATATATATATATAATCAGTAAAATAGAAAAATAATAAATGTATTTCGTGAGAAAACAATGAGAACTGACCTTTATTTATGGTATTGATTGAACCCTCATAAGAAATAAAAATCTCATTTTTAAATGTCGTCTATTTAATTAAGGCACTTAACATTTTCAAAATACAATTAAAAAGTTACACACTAGGGACTTTCTGCAATACATAAGATATACCGCATTAGATTATAATAGATAGGTGTATACTAAAATGCTAAATCATACAGAGTATGATAAAACATTAAATATATTTAGCATTTCTTTTTTCAGCTTTAATGTTGTATAACTTACAAAATCATAAAATATTTGAAGTGCACATCATGAAGATTTGATATACATATACATTATTAAAGAATTCCCCCTTCTAATTCACATATCTATCACCACACACACACAAACACACACACACACACACACATATTATTTTTTGACAAGGACATATAAGTTATACTTTCTTAGTGAAATTCAATTATACAATATGGTATTATCAACCAAAGTTACCATGTTAAATTAGATCCATAGACCATATCCATTTTATAGCTGAACATTTGCACATTTTTACCAACCTCTTTCAGTTTCCTCCATACCCAGTCTCTGTCAACTACTTTTCTACTCTCTGTCTCTTCCTCTTTTTGAAACAGTACATTCAACATCTCTAGCTATTTTCAGATAGTGGGATCATGCCTTGCTTATTTTATGACTATCTTCCTCCTTATCAGTTATATCTTTATATTTTCTTCTTTTGACACCTTTTCCCAGATATTTTGAGATATAATTGTGTATAACATTGTGTAATCTTAAGGTGTTTAATATGATGACAGATACACTTATATACTACAAAATTATTACTGCAAGAGTGTTAGTTAATACCTTCATAACCTCACATAATTATCATTTATTTTTTGTGTGATGAGAACATTTAAGGTCTATTCTCTTACCAACTTTAAAGTATAGGGGCGCCTGGGTGGCTCAGTCGGTTAAGCGTCCGACTTCAGCCAGGTCACGATCTCGCGGTCCGTGAGTTCGAGCCCCGCGTCAGGCTCTGGGCTGATGGCTCAGATCCTGGAGCCTGCTTCCAGTTCTGTGTCTCCTTCTCTCTCTGCCCCTCCCCCCTTCATGCTCTGTCTCTCTCTGTCTCAAAATAAATAAATGTTAAAAAAAAATTAAAAAAAAAATAATAAAGTATATAATACAGTGTTGTTAACTATAGTCACTATGCTATATATTAGGTCCCCAGAACTTATTCAACTTATAACTGGAAATTTGCACCTTTTGATCAACATCAAACCATTTTCCCTACCTCTCAGCCTCTGGAAACAACCAATCTATTAATCTACTCTCATTTCCTATGAGTTTGGCTTTTGTAGATTTATAGATTTCACATTTAAGTGAGATCATACAGTATTTGTCTTCCTCTACTTATTTCACTAAGTATAATGCACAAACAAGGTTCACTCATGAATGTCACAAATAGCAGGTTTCCTCTGTTTCTATGGCTGAATAATATTCCATTGTGTGTGTGTATGTGTGTGTACACATAGTTTTATACACTGTCTAAAACATACATACATATTTCATTTTCTTTATCCATTTATCTGTAAATGAACATTTAGCTTGTTTCCATGCCTTGGCTACTGTGACTAATGCTACAGTGAACATGGGAATGCAGATTTATCTTCAACATACAGATTTAATTTCTTTAAGATATATACCCAGAAGTGGGATTGCTAGATCATATAATAATGTTATTTTTGATTTTTTGAGAAATGCCAAACTTATTTCCATAACTGCTTCATGATCTTACATTTCCAGCAACATGTCATGAGGGTTGCTTTTTCTCAACTTTAGCACCAACACTTGATATCTCTTCTATTTCTTATAATAGCCATTCTAACAGGTGTGAAGTGCTGGCTCAATGTGATTTTGATTTGCATTTCGCTGATGATTGGTTATTTTGAGCATTTTTTCATGTACATGTGGGCCATTTTTATGTCTTTGGACAAATATCTATTCAAGTCCTCTGCCCATTTAAAAATTAGATAATTATTGGAGGGGCCAAAATTGCAGAGCAGCCTGGAAGATTTTTGTGTCTTTCATACCTGAAATGGAGCTAGATCAACGCTAAACCATCTTGCACACCTAGAAAATTGATCTAAGGATTAACTCAACAATCTGCATAACTTGAACCACAGAACTTGGCAAGTATGGGGCACAGAGAGGTGAACTGAGGGCAAGGAAATCCATGGAGTGCAGGGAGCTGGTTTTGCTTGTGGAGAGAAGAAAGAGACAGGTGGGGAGAGTACAAGAAAAGCACTCCTCCAGAAAAAAGCTGGAGAGAAAGAGAGAGTGCAAACACCCATAAGGAAATTAAGAAGAAAGGGAGAAAGGAAGAAAGAAAAATAAGATGGTTTGGATACCCTTAAGACTCAATGAACAGGGGAGCACAGAGTCTGAAACTCTACACCTTGATACCTGGCAGAGCTCTGGTGGGAAAGGTGAATCCCCAGGAACGGACTGTGAGGTCTGAAAAGTCCTCAGGCCACACAGGGAGAGGCAGTTCCCCTGCTGAGAGGACATTTGGTAGATGCTGTGTGGCCTCCCCACAGGCAAATGTCCCAGCAGACCCCAGAGAACAGCCATGTTTGCTGATGTTGGAACAAGGGCGTTAAGGGACCATGAAGCCTGGTGCTATGTGTGTGTTGTGATTTACCATAATCACTGAAATGCTGCTGCTACACAATTGCATGAACTTTTCCTGGGGCTGGCTGACACTGGCTGCAGTCTCTGGGCATCAGCAGTGTGGTCACATGAATGTTCCTAGGAGCAGGAACATGGCTATTGATTGGGAGACCCTCCCCAGAGGGTCTGAGTGGGTCAAAACTGCGTGGCCCTCAGAAGTGAGAGGATTGGAAATACAGTCCCATCTGAGATAAAACTCAGGAAGGAGGTGTTGCCTGGCAGGCTGACACCTTGGCCATGAACAGAGTACAAGCAGAGAGTGGATGGAGGCCACAGACAAAGGAGAGGGACTTGATTGTCCATCAGCGACAGCACAGAGTTCTGATAACAGACTGGGTAGCTGGGTGAAATAATTTTCACCTCTCTTGCGCATGCACATGCACACATACACACATACACACACCGCAATGATCCACCCCAGTAAGCTAAGCAGCACATATAGTGGAGAACAGAGCCATTATACCAATCCCGGTCCAACTGCTCCAACCATGCTCTAGAGAACCATAGATCTCTCTGCCTGCTTAGTTTATGGACTATAAAGTGCTTCACAGTTTTACTTGCAGGGGAAACAAAGCAATTCCAATCATATTTCATTCTGTTCCGTGGTTCATATAATTTTTTTTTTTCCCTTTATTTTCTTATTCTTGAATACAGAAAGAGAAAATATTTATTTTTATTTTCCGTTTTTAAAAAATTATTTTTCTAATTTTTTCTACTACACTTTTATCCTTTTGTAAAT